>NC_070628.1:4961890-5050200 GCF_947347685.1 Pleuronectes platessa | reverse complement strand
TTGTTTTCTCGCACTGCTGTCACTAGCACACACGCACACACACACACACACACACACACACACACACACTCGACACAAAGCAACTCTTTAGTGGGACTCATCCCACAGCCCAGCCGGCCTTGAACCCACTGATAACGGCTTCGTACAGTAAATGAAGAATGTGATTAAATGATTAAATATTAATGAACAACAAAAGTTAAAAAAAGTATTTTTCTGAGGTGGATTAAAGTACAAAACACATTCACCCATTCACACAGTGTGTTGATTCCCAGTCCCGTTTCTCTCACACACACACACAGCAGTTGTCAGGGGCAGTTGTGGTTCAGTATCTTGCCCCAGGGAGACAATGGAATAAAGACTGGAAGAGCCGGGAATTGAACCACCGACCCTCTGGTTAGTGGACGACCCGCTCTGAGCCACAGTCTAAAAAAGTCCAAGGAACTGACCATGGCGTCTGAATTTGGACAGTGATGGCTCAGGAGGTAAAGCGGGTCGTCCACTAACCGTTTATCTATCATATATTTTCTGGTTAGAGAACGTAAGCAAACCTGATAGTGGAAAGCTTGACGTGAAATAAAGAAAAAGATAAAATAAAGAATAGTAATATTGATGATATACTATAATAATCCAATAATAACAACTGTAAAAAGTCCTCAAACAGTTCAGCTCTGAGATTAAACAACTCCAATGAAATGAAACATGATTTTTCTTCGGGATCAAACCTGCGACCAGCACATTCCTCTGTGTTTTTATTGAGTGTGAGTCATGTTGATGGAAACTGGACTTCATCTGGATGCAAGTCCCAGCTCGACCGAGTGACCGCCTCGTTTTAGACTCTCAGATGTCACTGTGTTTATGTGTGTGTGTGTGTGTGTGTGTGTGTGTGTGTGTGTGTGCGTCTAGCTGCTCACGTATGTGTCGATTTTATGTATGTATTTAAAAAACTCTATATTTAGACGTGTGTCTTGTTTTCCCCTCTGTCGGATGGAGTATTGACATCTGTCCGGCCGTGTTAGCACATGTGAGTGACACCAGCTCCAGCGGGGGGGCACGGCAGGGTCGTGGGACGTCTGGTGAACAGGACGGGAGCCTCGGGTTTCGGCCGTGTTCCCGTGCACGCAGCACAACCCTGCGTTTTTTGACTTTAGTGTCTCCGTCCACAGCTCATTTGCAGCTGAGGTGACAAGTGGAAGTATTCGGTTACAGCTGCGGCGACACTAGCTTTTCCCAAGACTGTGTATAAATACACCGGCTCAATATGGAAACACAAACCCTGGAGGGTGAACTGTAAATACAGAGAAATGTGATGGGAGGGGGAACTTGCTCATAAACCCCGCCTCCTCCATGTTAGTGGATAGTGCACGGGCCAAACTAAAAAATGTATGTTATTAAAACTGGGGGGAAATGTCCTGATTGACAGCTGAGACTGACTCCTGATTGGTCGGGCGTGTGTCGGCTCGATGAATCACTACATCCTTTGAAAAACAAGATGGTGAGAGTCACTGGTGCGTCGCCTTTGATCTTCGTGATAGATTGAGTTATGTACCAGTCAGATTTAATTATGTAGCTTTTGGATCAAGATCATCTGGTTTGTAATCAAGGTTTAATTTCCTCCGGTGCACGACACTACATCTTCCCACTGAACAGTTTTGCCTTCCTGACTTTAGGTTTATCTTCTTCAGGCGTAGATCCCTGGATAATAGAATGTTATCAATAGAATATTACTAAGCCCCTCGGGCCGAGATGTGAAGAGCTGCTTACAGCCGATCACGTTTTATACAAACGTTGGTTTTAGTTTATTCCGTTTTCAAGAAACTAAAGTCAGTATTAAAAGCAGGATCTAATTTTCTATATACTTTACTCTGCTTGTCTTTAGATTTTGGACTCCATGACTGGTTTATGAAGTTTATTGATATGAGTTTCTCCTCTAAGGCATCTAAAACTTCACCGACTGATCAAGTCCCGGCCTTTCTCGAAATCCTTTCCTGCAGCTGCACAGCTCCAGGATCCCATCATGGTCCAGAGCAGGTTCAGAAGGGATTCTTAGTCCTGGGGGGGGAGGGGGGGGGGGTCGTGCCAGATTCCTTAATTCACTGCAGACATAAATCTGAGACAGAACAACACGTTATCATTACACAGTTACTCACATCACCTGTAATAGAATACCACCAAGCTGTATATTGTGCAGAGGTGTGTGTGATCCGCTGATGTGCGTCAGAGCTCTGACGTGGAGAATGAAGCGCAGGACTGAAGCATCCTTCCTGCTGCGGAGCTCCTCTGCAGGTGCCTCGGCCGCGGGGATGCGCCCGGCTGCGCGCTCCGGCTCTCACTCGGCCCCTCCCACTTCTCCAGCTCGTATAAATGCTCGCTTCTTCCGCTTCGATGAGAGCTGTTGTTGGAGAGTCCGTGCGCCCCTGAACGCTGTCGGACCCCGGAGCCGGACCCTGACAGACGGATCGTGCGCTCCCGTGACTCGCCTCCTCTTCGGTTCTAAAGTTTGTGCGTAAACGCGAACTCTGCTGCGTCAGCGGAAGAAGTTTGTGGAAAGTTTCTCTGGAGTTTTGCATCGAGAGACTCGCTGACTCAGTGGATAAAACACTATTTAGCGTAAATCGCTGCTGCAGTGCGTCCCCGCGGACTTTGGATTACTGCTCCAAGGTACGTGTCTCCTACTTACGATTGTTTCTAAATGTGCCTTTTTACGCACAACGCGAATGACGGACCCACTCCTTCTCCTTCTCCTCCTCCTCTGAAATGAATGTGATTCCACTAGCAGTTAAATGGCAGAACTCCTGCTCATGTACGAAGTCTGCATGATGCAGTGATATCCATTAGAGCCAGTGCGTAAACCTGTGAATCTGCAAACTTTGACGCTCTCCGATAATTGATCCAGGATCAGCCCCCCTGCTGCGCCTGTGCCCAGAAGTCCCTGGCTCGCATGTGAAACGCTTCCCTTGTGGTCGGATACTTTTTACTCAGCGTATCCATTGATTCCTCTTCCCCGGCGCACGGATCACTATCTCGGGTCAGGATCTGCCCGGCCAGACGCGCGGGCAGGAGAGACACAGGGAGGAGTGTTTCCCTGCAGAGATATGTGGAAACTGGATCAGCTCTTATCTGCTGTCATTGCTCCAAACCGTGCTCGTGTCGAATGTGTCGGATTAGAGGTCGTTATCTGCCCCTCCACGGTTTCTCGCACTTGTGGCTGTTTGTTTGCACCTCGGATGAAGGATAATTTAATCTGTGATGATCCCCAGAGACGAATCAGGATGTTCCCGCTGGGACAAACAGGCTTTCTGCGGGGTTGTAAGACTCATGCATCCATGGTGCTTGAATCCAATAGATCTTATTTATTGTCTCATTTTTAAATATATTTTGATCAAACAAACAATACATTGCAACAAGCTGGAGTTGAGGGTTGAAGCTTATCTTTGTTGTGTCACATTCTTTAGGGGTTGGTTTGATAAAACAAGCGAGTTGAAGGTTTTGTTTCAGAAATTCAGGCATTTTTCACTATTTTCTGACTTTTTAGATGAACAAGTTCATCTAAAAAGATTACTAAGAGACTAATGAAGATGAGGATGAGAAGAAATCTAAACCCTCTTCAGGTAACTGGCAGTTAAATCTTGTCCATATCAAGGCTTCATGGCAGAATTTGTGTTTTCCCCGAGTTGCTGGAAGTGTGGAGCTGCACAGTTTGTTGTTTGGATCATCTGGTTGTTTTGTGATATTTCCTTAATGACTCATCTGTCGTGGGGTCCTAAAGTCTGAGACCAGTGTCCCAGAATGGATTTCTTTTAATTCTTAAGAACCAAGTCAAACTTTTGGACTGATGATTGGCAAAAAAATGACACTGTTTTCTGACAGTTTAAATAATGAGCGATTAATCAAACATATAGCTTCTTCCCTGACCTGCACCACAACCTTCACACCAAGTTTCATGACAATCTGTCCTGTAGTTTCCGTGTCATCCTGCTAACTAACAAAGTAATGCATGGCTGAGTTCCTCTGAGAACCCCTTCACTGTTCAAGAGCTCCACCGCTGAGCTCGGGTACAATAAAGTTCCAATTCAATATTATTTCGGTGAGTGGGCAGGAAAAACAAACCCAGCTTGGAGTGCGAGTCTGGGAAAAGCAAAGAAAGGTGGAGACGGGGATGGACCGGAGCACCGACAGGAGAGCAAAGCAAACATTCCTGACTCGGTGTCTCAGCAATTTAATTAAGGTTCCTGTGAGATGCTGCAGCGAGCACCTCGAGGTGAAGGCTTAACCCCAACTCCCAACTCCCACCACCCGACCCCCCCCCCCCTCCTGTTTCCAGCTTGGACTAATCCCAAGGGGTCAGCTAAATAAGTGTTTGGGTCACGCCACGATGACAACTAAATAGGGGGGGACCCCCGAAGGAAAGCTCCCCAATCAGGGAGTTAATAACCCCATGAAGGAAGTTAAGAGGTACAAGGTGAAGGGGATTGAAACATGGGTCCGATGGTGTGTGTGGGTGCATGTGTATCTCTTTGTGTGTGTCTGTGTGCGTGTTTGTACATGCGTGGATGAAATTTCAGTTGTTATCAGCCTCGCCAAATAAAAGCCCCTCCTCTTAGTGGGGTTTAAGTGTGCCCTGTGGTGCTCTGATGACACACACACACACACACACACACACACACACACTTCAGGTCAGATTTCGGTCACTGTACCACAGGCTGGATGGATTTTTATAGGGAGATAAATTCCTGAAACAAGCTGCCATTTCATTTTATCCACTACTGATCGACTCTCGGCAACTGGGGACAGAAAGCGTCTCCCTCCTGTTATTGTCCTGACCAACACATATTATTCTTTGGGTGTTCCCCTGCCCCCCCCCCCCCCCGACGTCCACAGTGCCCGGCGTGTGCAGACCGTGCAGAGCGGCTCGTCTCCGGCCTCTCCCTCCTGCCCGCTTGTCGGTCGATCTGTTTTCAATCTTGGTTTTTCTGCCACGGCCCTGAAATTAGCTCTGGGTTTTCTCTTTCATGTGGAACCAGAATGTCACACTCTCTCTGCCTCAGATCCTCGTGATACCCAGCCCCGCCAGACTCCTCCATGATAATGGAAGCTCTACTGCCAAAGCTTACTACAGTATAGTTAAGGTTATGGAAAGATCTTGTATATTTATAAGCAGGGAAAACAAACTGTGGTTAAAGTGTGGTAAGGGTTTGACAATGAAATCACTTGGTTAAGTTTCGATACAGGTTGTGGTTGTGGTTTAAAAGTTTGTCGTGGGCGGTGAGAGCTTGACTTCTCGCTTCACTAAATGGAGAAGATGCAGCTTTAGACACTTGCATTAAAGCTGCTGTGTTAATCGTTCAATGCAGAACTGTCCAATATGATTCAGGTTGATACTCGGCTTTAATATTAATCCCCACTAACTACTAAAACTGAGAAATGCATCTAGCCTGGTTTTAGTTAATGTATTATTATGGACGTTGATATGCAGTTAAAATCTAAATCGATATCCTTTTTGGTCTTTTAGGTGTGTTTGCAACTTTCCACGAGAATTGGCCAAAGAAAAGGAAAAGTTCCACATTTCCATTTGCTATTATGTGATAATTCCAAAGAGGCATATCTCCTCATATTTCATAAATAAAATAAGCGTTGCCAAATTTATTTAAACTTGCTACTTTTGTTTCTTGGGGATGCGAATTGTGCATCTATACTGTCGTAAATGAAATAAAGCATATAGCGCCCTCTAGTGGTCGTGTTGAGTATGACACTGTGCCGTAACGCCTTGATTCCTCAAGGCGTTACTGCATCTCACAATGCACCAATTGAAAAAGCTCTATTTTTAAGTTGAGGGTCTAAATCTGGATCTCTTCCCCCTCGTGTTGTTCTGCAGATGTGTAGGTGTGTGTGGGGGGGGGGGGGGGGCCTCGCAGATGTAGCGGACGTCCAGCAACAAGCCTCTGACGGCTGATAGATCATCCTGCTGGGTTCAGTCATTATTAACTAATTACACTAACAAGCTGCTGATGATGTTTACTGATGACAGCTGTTCCCCTGGTTTGTTCCAATTAAGTTTCCAATTGTTCCAGATATTTAATAAGCAGCTCAAATTACCTTAGATTTCTAAAGATGAATTTCAGGTGGAAGAAAAACGACTGTTTCATATGATGTAATGATTTAGATTTAGCTTTTTTTGGTCAAAACAAACATAAAAAACTCAACTTTAAACAATATGCAATGATATTAAAAGAGAGAGAAACTAAAACAGTTATAATCTATACTATACTGTACTATTCTATAAGTATCTATTAATATATTTATAAAATCGGCCAATTTATCGATCAAATTCCCACGATGATCAACAATTATAAAAACCCAAATGACAACAAAATGTAATAGAGGCTTGATAATTCACAGTTTAACCATAAAATGTATTATTCATTACTACAAGTAAAAAGAAAACACAAACATATAGACGTTGAATTAAGGACAATACACATAAATTCACATTTTCTGCATCAACAAACATAAACCCAGATACTGATGCATCTGTGAAGCGTTCAAATCGATCGGTCCAACTCTGATTCACTTATATAACACTTAAATTGTTAAATTCTATAGTTAACTTGGTAAATACACGTATGTAAGTTAATATACATAAGTAATGTAGATGAAGCCATTTGGGATGTGGCTAAATTTGGTTTCTGTTTTCATGGACACGTGAAGTGTCACGTTACGTCTTTACAGGCTTCCATGACACCACAGGAATGCTTCACTCCAACCGACAGCAGGCGGAGACTTAACGTGCTCACTGAAGAGGAACCCCTACTATCCAAGAACATGAACCCACCCATCCTCCTCACCCCCCCTCACCCCCAGGGAGGGTTTAGGGGGGGGATGCTGCTCCTTCACTAACCCATGAAGCGTGTCTCTAAGTACCTCCCCCCCTCATCCTTGCAGTGTGTTGTATAAACAAGGCGGTGCGGTAGGAAGGTAAAGAGCGTGACACAAACACACACACACACACACACACACACACACACACACACACACTGTATAGACTCCGACATTCCTCCGCGGTACCAGGAGATACCAGGAGATGAAGATGCCTCCAGCGGCAGATCTGTGGTCAGATTTTCTCCGCAACAGAAACACAAGGCCGAGATTGTAACAGCGTTTAACCTCCTGATAACCTGATAGCAGCAGTTTTCTCTCTCCTGCTCGTGTCCCCTAATGAAGTGTTGAAAGAAGTGCATGTGAAGATGAAGTCAAAACAGGCAGTTGAATGGAATGTAAGTTGTGCAGGATAAAAGCCAAGGCTCAGACGGCAGACTGTGTTTTCACTCTCATATTCCCGATTCAGATTCGGGCTCCAACAGGTTCAGATCAGCAGTTGTGTCTAAATCCAGCTGCAGCAACATCTGGAGTAGGAAGCCGGACCGAGTTGAGATGGTTTCCAGGGAAGTTTCTGCTTCACCCGCTTGTTTCCGCCCCGATCGCCGCATCGCTTGCTCCTTTGAGCCGACCGCCACCTGCCCGGCTTCCTCGCTATCTCCGTCAGTGGCGCGCAATGCATCCTGGGATAGGTCGGTCATACAAATCCTCCCACTGTACAAACTGAAGCCAAATCATCCCTAATATGTGCGCGGCCATTTTGCGTTACTTACCTCCTTCAGAGTTAAGAGTCGTGATCCGTGAGTGGAGCTGTGCTTTTGAATTAATTTCCTCTATCAATCACTGGGACATGAATGGCTGGAAATGACAGGTGTCTGTTTTTTTGGGGGTTTGAGCCTCGTCCCATCTGGACATGGAAGGGCTGTACAGTTCATGACCTCTACTGCAGTCAGCCACCAGGGGGCGATCGGTTTCAGTCAGGTCGCTAAACTTCATACACAGATATCGGTACAGGTGCATTTGAAAAGTCGTCCATTCCAATTGATTATTGTCTGTTACTTAGTCTGAGACACCAGTCTATATATAACGCTCGACCAATCAGGATGAAGAACTTCTCTCAAGGACCCGAACAGATACAAGCTGTTTCAAGCAGTGGTTGTATAAACAGGTCATATTCTTCATATCAACACCTTATCTGTCTGATGTCGTAAAGATAACACATCTATCCTCCGACAGCCTTCACAACCAGAGGGCGAGAGGAGGTGAGGGTGGGGTGGGGGGGGGTCTCAACTTCCATACCTCTTTTAAATACCCCCTGAGGGCACATAGTATACCTGTACACACACATCCTCACACTCAAAAGCCCTCAGACCACACACACACACACACACACACACACACACACACACAGGGTCCAGTTTGAAGTACACAACAGTGAGATGGGAGATACCATTTGACCATGGACGCGTGCGCTGGAGCTCACACTCGTGTGCGGCGCAGCGTATTTGTCGGGACGTGTGAAACATCGCTGAGCCAGTTGCCTCGGGTGGAAGTGGAGGTGAATGGGTCTTGTGCCTCGGTGTGTTTGTGTCTGTGTGTGTGTGTGTGTGTCTGCATTCAGATGCACATGTAGTGTCATGTTCCTTCTTTCACTCTCGTTTGGTTGTAGCACTGACATGCAAATCCTGCTTTTGTGCTACTGCAGGTCTGTGTTTACCTTTCCTGTGCCATTCATGAGTGTTTTTGTGTGTGAGGCCACCGGCAGCACAGGGATGTTAATGCAGGTAAACCAGGAGGGAGCCAGATGAACCGGTGATGAGAGACAAGGAGACAATAATCAGGGGGAAGCTGAGCTGAAGTGGTTTGAAACCGGATGATTTTTACAGACACGTTGTTTTAACCGCTCTGGTTGACTCATCGGCTTTAAACGTTTTTTTCAGTTAGATTGAAAGAAGTCCGTGTTACAAACAAGTTCAGCAGGAAATTAATCCAAACTTATCCCTCAGTGTTGATTGGAGATAATCACAGAGATGTGGTGGAAGCACACGGTTTACAACCGGCAATGAACATAGATTAAAAACGGAAAACGGCCTCTGTCACCACAAACGTCTTTTACCACTTGTGTAAGAATCTCATTGAACTGTTCGGACCCAGTCGTAAGAGGTCGTAAGAAGTCTGCCACTACAACGAGAGGATAAGGAGCTTGGAGCTTTGTGACTCAGATGATCTGATGTATCGATGTGTGGATATGAAAGTTTGGTCATGTCGCTCGGCCCCGGGTGTGACAGTTACACACTTTGGTTTAGTTTGATTGATTGACAGGTGTGATGGGTGGGAGTGAATTAAGAATTGATTGATAGGTCCGCGCTGTTTGGAGCAGCATCAATGGAAGGGCTCAGAGGTCGAGGAGATGATCCCACCATTGGATTCATTGCCAGAATGAAGCTGGTGATTTCATCCCAGGAAGACGCGGCTGCTGCTTCACCGAAGACAAATCAAGTGCCCATCAATTAGTGTCCAGTACTTCTCCCTGAGATTCAACTAAATTAAAGACTAATGAATACTCGTCGCTTGATTAGGTGCAACTCACAAAGGTGTGGCTTGTTCCTCGACATTCATAGTTTGGCCTCAAGTCATCTGCTCAGTGTTTGTGCACAAGAGGAATTATCCCCAACAGCCTTGAGTGTATTTTTGGCAATTCTCAGTGTGTGTGTGTGTGTGTGCACAGTCTTGCCAGACACAGTTATGTTGTAATACTCTGCAGCTCATTATTAAACTGACACTGTATAGCTCCTGCAGTGTTGAAGTTACACTATGTCTTTGCAGGTTTAATCCGGGCTAATTTGGAAATCAACACCTTGAGCAGTTTTCTCAACACTTATAAGAATCCGGGTACACATCCATTCTTGCACAGACAGTTTCTGCTCCCCCTGCCTCTCACACACACACACACACACACATTCACACATGCATGCACACAGAGCCGCCGTCGTCCTCGGAGGCCCCGCTTCAGCTGGCGGGGGATTAAGAGGTCAGGAGTCAAAGGAGGGACCAGTCAACCTGCCGAGCGCGACCAGAAACTGACCAAGCAGAAGGAACCTCACAGATATTTTGCTGAATCAGAGTCAAAAAACACACAATCCAGATTCTCCGAGTGAGAACAGTCGACCCCGCGGAACAAGCGCCGCACAGCCGAGTGTGTTCCGTGGTTCATCGTGTTCCCACTTGGCTCCGAGCCGAGCGTCGGATGATGCTTGGACCACCAAAGATAGACAAACAGATGAAACCAGCACGTCGGGGCTTGTGCAAGATTCACAAGTGCTGCTCACTTGTTTATCGAAACGAGGGCTGGTTAAGGTCACGATTTCAACAGTTGGCTCGGATCTTAATGTCAAAGCCCCGCGAGGTGTGTGGCATTTAGAGAGCACAGGTGACTTGAGGGCAGCATTTAAAAAATATTATAAAACCTTATGATTAATGTAGCACAGTAAAAGTTCAATTCTCACGATGTTAGCTGTTTTCGTTTCTTGGCTACATCCACACTGGTAATGTGTGAGTTGCGTGTTGCTGCGTTTACGCCTGTTTTAAAGGAAGAGCGGCAAAACCAGAGAAGTTTAAAAAACACTACTGGTCCTGATTTAGTTTGAAAACCACTTTTGTATTTCAGGTGTGTTAGTGTGGACGGGGATTCATACTTTGACATAGCAAATCAAAACCTCACATGGAAGTATAAATAAATAGTATCACGTTTCTGTGAAGAGTCTAAGAGTGTAAATATGCTTCTTGAGCCTGAAAAAGAATCCAGTCAATCCAGAGGGCACAGGAACAAAGGCCCAGAAGAAAATGACCCATATAAAACAAAGTGTCCAAATAAAAACAACTGTGGAGCTTAATGTGTTTCTGTCAATTAAACTCAAACTGCAGAGTAAAACAAGTTCAGAGCACAACTATGTGTTTCATTGTTAGCGGATGGCAATGTTTGCTTTACTACACAACAGACCCACAAGTGTTCAGATGTGCTGAAAGCTGAGAATAATTACAAACCACGTTCACGAGAACCTGTCAACTTCAAAACTGTTGTGAATGTTTAGCGTGCACATTTAAAAAAAAAAAAAAGTTGTGGTTCTGGAGTCAACAAGGCTCAGATTATTTCCTCATCACACCCACACGACGTGTCTGCAGAGGGCAGGAGACAAACACAGCTCATGGTCCTGCTATTTGCACCCGGGTGAAAAGTGCAAAGGACAAATCAAACTTATCTGTAGGAAGGAAACGTAATTCATCCCTCCGGCTTCATAACCGGACGTTTGTTTGACTCGGTGCCGTCTCTGATGAAACCTCCCTCTGATTCGCTCGGCACCTGACTCTCCACCTCGTCCTGTGCCCGCTGAACCCAGCGGGGGGGCAAACTGTGGCTGTGGGCGAGCCTGTGGTCTTTTTTAATTTGGACATCTTGTTCACAGATGAGAGACGAAAGCCACTTGGAAGAGGAGGGAGCGGATCAGACGTGAGGCTGCAGCAGATTCAGAGCAGAGGAGACGCTCGTGTTGATCGCTCACAGAAAAACAACAATAACACAGATATTGTGAACAAAGGTTAATAAAGTATAAGCTAAAGAATTGAAGTTAGGGAACATTATAACATAACATAACTTCTTTGTTTAAAAAATTGTGCATAGACCTTAATAAAGAGGGACGACAGGATGTAGCTCCCCAAAAACATCTTGATCGACCCCCTGGTGGCCGGCTGTAGTATAGGTCTAAACCTTTGAATCCTCCATGTTAGCAGATGGGTCATGGACCAAACAAAAAAGTCAAACACAGTTTTCCCCAAAACATTACAGGTCGTTCTCATCTCACTGATGTCCAAGGGTTATTCAGTGTTATAGAAAAACATTGAAACTTCCTGATTGACAGCTGAGGCTGACTCCGATTGGTCGAGTGGGACCTCAACACCATTGTGGATAACGACAAGCATATATAGGAATCATGATTGATTATGGCAACAATTTGAATCACGATAATTCTGGTCGATATTGACCTGACGGTTATTTGACTTGTTCACTCACGCATTTATTGAACTTTAAAGACAGATAAATCCTAACATAATATGCATTATATTGCGAGTTCTCTGGTATACTTTGTTGTTGGAAGCCATAATCATAGCTGAATTTCATTTAATGGCCCAGCCCTAACTGGACGGGGTTGAACTCTAATTATTGCCTGTAAAACCCATCGTGTAGCTGCCTGTGATTCACAGGATAATTGCCTCCGCTCTGTGTACGTGCACAAGCCTCGAGTCCGAGGAAACAAATTAAGTAATTGCAGGGTACGTTTAGGGACGGCTAACTAAACCCTGTGTTCCGACACCTGCCAGGCTCTGTTTTAAAGGAGGACAGTGTTTATTTCCTTGTGTCAGTCGTGTGTTTTTCTCACCAATGCCACAGACAGTCCATAAACACAGACAGACCAGGACAAGTCCAAGACAAGCAGTCTGTCGTTGAGTCAGCGGCAGGAACGTTGCTCCAGAGCTTCGACGAGGCCAAGAA
Source organism: Pleuronectes platessa (assembly GCF_947347685.1). Lineage (NCBI taxonomy): Eukaryota > Metazoa > Chordata > Actinopteri > Pleuronectiformes > Pleuronectidae > Pleuronectes > Pleuronectes platessa. The sequence continues at coordinate 5,037,779 of NC_070628.1, read as the reverse complement.
GCACCAGACTGTTGCTCTCAGCAGAGCAGATGGGATGTATTAAGACAAATTGAGGTAGAAAAGGCTGATGGAGCAATTCCCCGCGTCTCGCAGTGCTAATGAATTTCACTCGGTAAAATGTGGCATTGCTCAAAGGGCTGGGGAAGGGGGGTGTGGGGTTAAGGAAGGGAAAGACGATGAGTTTGTCTGAGAGTTTGCAGGATTGTGCAAAAAACTACGGAACGCTTTCCCACGAAACTTGGTGCAAGGATGCAGAATATGTTTTTCAAATATCTGGCATGTTAAGGGGACTAAAATATACGTTTGCTATTTGGTGCAGATCCAATAAGAATCTGGATCTAGCAGATTTTAAATTGGGCCTTACTGGAAAAGTGCCATTCTAGTTCCCATAGTTTATACAATGTATGAAGCGATGATAGATTTTTGTGGGTTTCCTTCATGTTGTTGCCTCTGCTTCATTAGACTGTTTCAAATCTTGGAATGGACGGAGAGAACTCTGCAGCTGAGGGTCACAACACATCAGGGTCGGAGCAGGGGAACAGCTGAATAAACAAGTGGACGTGGAGTAAAAACTGCAAGTCTGCTCAGTAATGGGACCACGATTGATACTAATGTACTGGTTTTTCCTATTGTCTTGAAGGAAAACTGAGCCTACACATATAAACCAGTTCCTTTCTTTGCTGGACTCAATTTAAGTACAGACAAACGATAATAATAATAATAACTGGTCTCCAAGGATTTCAAGTAGGAAATAAAGGTTTTAAATGCCAGGATTGACCGAATTTAGAAGATATTTAGGTTTTGCAGGATAGTGTAAGTTCTTTTTGAGACTGGCTCTATGAGAGAACAGGTATGGAAAGGAAGGAGTGTTTCCTTTGGACAATGTGAAGAAACCAGTTCCCTTATAAATGATCTCTGCGTCTTATCAGATCCTAGGCTGTGATTAACACCACTGAGCTGCACGTGCTCACTAACGTACCCGTGTTTGTTAAGCTGAGCCTCGGTATCTTCTCCGGTTGACAGAGTCACACACTTGGTCTTCCCATGAAATTCAACAGGACAGATAACATCTTTGGCGGAATCCGAAAGGGAGCGCGGTCAAACTCCCATTAGAACATTTCAGCTCCTTCGAGATTCATTTAAATTCACAGTTTAAAAAAACAACTTTCTAAAGTCGTTCTAATGACGATTAAAGTATCTGTGACCTTTCACGATCTTTTCCTAAGTTCATGAAGTTTCACGACAAACTGACCGAGAAGTATCGATAAAATCATCTCGTCCCCTTTGCTTAAAATGTTTCTGAAAGGCCGGCGTTGTTTGTTATTAGTGCAAAAATCAAGTGAGGTCACTTGTGGCTTCAGTGGGAATCTATGCGTGTGTTTGTGTGTGTGTGTGTGTGTGTGTGTGTATGCATGCTCCCATCCATCCACACAAACACAACAACACCATTCTCCCCTCCTGGTTCCCTCTCCAAACATCCCCTCCAGCCTCGGGGCTTTTTTATTTTCCTTCCAGAGTCGTGTGTCAGCACCCGGGCTGCAGCGGAGCGTGTCGTCGCCAGTCCTCCACATTTCAGAGTCCAGTTACACCACAGAGGCGGCGCCAGTTATGTAACTGCCTTTAATGTTGACTGTGTATTGTTTTTTAGGCTTGTTTGAGTCTGTTTGTGTTGATTTTACCTTCTTCAGTTGTACGGCTGTATCCTGTAATTGGTTTCATTTGGGCTATTGTCCCTAACAAGTCCAATTACCTCCTCCGAGGTGAAATGCTGCTCTGCTGGTTCACCCTGAACTCTCCTGAGGTCATTTCATAAATTGCTTGAGCAGCACCTGTGATAATTGTTGTAACAGTCGTGGTTTGGTTACACAGCGAACACTCCCTCGACTGTTGCATGCAGACAGTAAATCTTTTTAATTATCAACTCAATTATCATTTCAAATGTGACACGTGAAGTCGTTTCTCAACACAACGAGACGGCAACAACAGAGACGGTGGTTCGAGGTGTGAAACCTGTCGCCTGCAACTGCTCCTTTGACTGAGTCTGCGCCTTCTCAAAGAATTAGAAAGGATCCAATGATGAAACAATGCTAAGAATGGAAAGGTTAACACCATCAATTAAGTCTTATCAACTACTCAAAGCGCTTGACAGTACAAGTCACACACACACACACACACACACACACACACACACACACAGCATTCACACTCCTCAGCACATCAGCTCTGTTTTCTAGATTTTTTTAGATACTCATGATTGTTGTTAACTTACTTGCTTCTTAATAAAAATATACTTTGTAGGTTGCAGTTTGATTTGAAGCAGCTTGTTTTGCGTCATTAGTGACTGATTATTGGACGGTGAAGAGAAAACACAAACGTTTTATCGTCTGTCTTTGTGTCTGTCGAGGAATCCAGTGTGAGATAACAGATTCAACCGCTACCGATAACAATCTTCACATGTAATCAATGATTGCAAAAACACATGGAAAAGCTGTCAGGCACTCTGAAGACACATTTAACGCACAGAAAAAACAAACACAAAGTTTAACGTGGTACTTTAGCAACAATACATCCAATAAAAACCCATCGACTACACAAGTACACTGAATCAGAGCGTACACAAGTATACACAACACATCAGACGTTTAGCATCGAACGAGGAAAATATTAATTTTTAAATCCAGACGCTGAAATAAACAGTTAACATGACCTTTGACCATTTGAACTAAATCACTTGTGAGGTTATTTTTTAGCTACTTTTGTTACAATCTGCAAAGTAACCGAGTGAATATCGGACACAGTGGCTTCAATCAGGACTTTAAATAAGTTGTGTGTTATTCACAGTGAGTCCGATATGAGCCTCTGCTCGTTGTGTAGTGAACACAAACAGAGGCCGAGCCTGGGATCCGTCCTGATTGATGATGTGTTGACGAGATAAGAGCTACGAGTGTGTTTGTGTGCGATGACATCACAGGGGCTGAACTCGGTCTGATCCGTGAGTTTAGGTCAACATCGACTCCGATGCTCCCCGCGACACAACTGGCCTTTTTGTTCTGTCCGCGGTTGTTTTGCTATTTTGAGAGTTTTCTTAATAAAAGCATCAAACTTTGTGTAACTGCTGCGAGGAAACAGATTTTCTGGCAGGGACATTTTTTTTCACAAATAGAACAAGTTGATCTTTGTCCGAACTAAAGTTAGATTCAGATTTTCCTTTTTTTGTTGTTTTTTTGAGTTCTCGGGCAGAGTCGACCTCACAGGACAGATTGTGTGTGTGTGGAGAATAACAACAGGGATCAGAACTCGGCTCAGAACGTCCCCACGAAGAGTTAAAAAATCAGATTCCTCTGTTCCTGTGTGAAATGCAGCCTTTGTTTCTGGGTCATGAACCTGCCGAGGTCACTGACTTTGACCGAACCAAACAAACACACACACATGTCACTTTGCACTAATTGATTCTCCTCCCAGCAGAGACGCAAATTACTTTGTGTGTGTGCGCGTGTGTGTTTACTTTAAAGGATCTTCCAGGAGTTAAGTAAATAGATAAGTGACTAAGTAAACACCCATTCCACACACACACACACACACACACACACACAGAAACACACACCCTAATCCACATCCTACTTCAGTTGTACATTTCTACACACACGTCATATTAGTGAAAGTCCTTCTGTGTTCACAACATCCAGACGCTGAACTTTTCCCAATCATAATCCAATTATAATCGTTTGTGTGTTAGTGTGTGTTAGTGTGTGTGTGTTCCTATAGAAATCTCTCTCTGCAGTAAATCCGTCCACACTCCCTGACCCAACACTGGGATAATGAGGTGATCCAGCAGCAGGGGACAAGTTCGTAGAGGTCTTTCGGCCATGGGTTTCTCTGTGTGTGTGTGTCTGTGTGTGTGTGTGAGTGTGGCTGCAGCAGATGCAGCGCTCATGATGGTGTGAACTTGTGTTTGCCTGAGACAGATATGATCCGGGAGACGTGTGATTGTAAATAACTGCTCTGATTGTTGCTGATTTTTCTGCCGTGCCTGGAAATCTCACACAAATTCCGTGTTAGGCCAAAAATCTGTGTGTCGGCTCCGCTCAGCAGGGAAAAGTGTGTCTCTCATAGAAATGTGCTTAGATTCCAACTTTGTTTCGAGGCAATTTGGTCATGTGACGTTTATGAACAAGCAGAAATTAAAGGGTGATTTACTGAGTCTCCACGTGTTTGGAAAACTTGCACCAAATGACCTGTGACAGCATCGAACACTGTGGCACACACCGTTAGTCACAGTGCATCACAGCCAAGAGGTTAAAGGAAGACATCATGGCTAGAAGTGTTAGAACATGAAAACATTACCATACAGCCTGAAGTCAGGTTTGAGGAGACAGTCAGAAGACAAAGGGACATAAAACTAGCAGAGAGCCTTTTAGTACGAAAAGAGAGGCGTCACTTCCAATGCGTCTTTTACGTTGGCATGATTGTGAACAATACATCCACTAGAGGGCACTGCAGGGTGGACAGTGTCGGTCAACAACAAACATGGCGACGGTGAAGGAGGTTGTGATTAAGTAGCTTTCACTACTTCACCATTTTGACGTTACACTTTCTCTATGATCGTCTAGTTTGAACTATCGCTTCACTGCCCCCCTGTGACCATTGGTGGTACTGCTCCATTTTGTCCGTTTCTGTCCACATCCGTAGTTTTTAGAGGACGTGGACAAATAGGGACGAAAGGAACGCAGATTAGACGAAAGGCTCCGTCCATGTCCATGGGCCTAAACCCTGTGAGGGATCGAGGAAGACAACGCAAGTCATTTTCCAGTGTCATTAAAGTCGTACTCATTTGTGTTGTTACAGAGTCGGACTGTTGTCATCAGCTCATCCAGCAGCGACAGGAGAAGAGGCAGCGAGGAGTTTGATCCACGACAGAAAAATAAGTAAGTAAAGACTTTTCAAGGTTTTAATGTTTTTACGTCTGTTGTTGTTGTTTGTTGTTTGTTTGTTTGGAGGATTTATGCAAAAACTGCCGAACAGATTTTGGCGAAACTTGCCTGAAGGATGGCACATGACCATCTCCTTAAACTTTGGTGCAGATCCAGGTTTTAACACTTCTTCTATTGTGCCTTTTTTTTTAAAAAAAATTCACTATTTTCCCAGAGAATAATTCATGGATCTTGATAGAAAGAATCTGGCGTATTTAGGAAATGTATAAAAACGAGTGCATCAAACACATTGAGTGATTTCAGGCGTAAGGATGCAGATCTGTCTCGTGCTGCCCAGTAGATGTTTGATAAATGAATGTGTATGAATGGGCGGCAGCGTTCACAGAGGAGATCACACAGTGGGAAACTCTCCTTTGGCGTGTGAGCCGACCTGGTTTGGTATTTTTTCGAGTGGCACAGTTGGTCACACCTCTTGGTTTCAGGGTGAATTTAGGTTACACTGGTTTTTCCACTGAGGGTTTGACATTTTGAAATCCAGCGACGAGGCGCCACATGCACAGCCGGGCATCGTGCCACAGACGCTACAGACGCACAACAGTCGAGGATGTCAAAAGCTGTGTGTTTGTGTGTGAGTGTGAGTGTGTGTGTGTGTGTGTGTGTGTCTTCACCTCACACTCCACTGGCTGTGAGCCTGTCCTGTCTGTCAGCGGCTGGAAATAAGTATGTTGCCTGCACTCACACAGGTGTGCCACAGGGCACCTGGCAGGAGGAACAACCCCCCCGAACATGTCTCCTCTTCTTTAACATGTCTCCTCTTCTTTAACATGTCTCCTCTTCTCTAACATGTCTCCTCTTCTTTAACATGTCTCCTCTTCTCTAACATGTCTCCTCTTCTCTAACATGTCTCTGCTTCTTTAACATGTCTCCTCTTCTCTAAAATGTCTCCTCTTCTTTAACATGTCTCCTCTTCTTTAACATGTCTCCTCTTCTTTAAAATGTCTCCTCTTCTTTAAAATGTCTCCTCTTCTTTAACATGTCTCCCCTTCTCTAACATGTCTCCTCTTCTTTAACATGTCTCCTCTTCTTTAACATGTCTCCTCTTCTCTAACATGTCTCCTCTTCTCTAACATGTCTCCTCTTCTTTAACCTGTCTCCTCTTCTTTAACATGTCTCCTCTTCTCTAACATGTCTCCTCTACTCTAAAATGTCTCCTCTTCTCTAACATGTCTCCTCTTCTCTAACATGTCTCCTCTTCTTTAACATGTCTCTGCTTCTTTAACATGTCTCCTCTTCTCTAACATGTCTCCTCTTCTCTAACATGTCTCCTCTTCTTTAACATGTCTCTGCTTCTTTAACATGTCTCCTCTTCTCTAAAATGTCTCCTCTTCTTTAACATGTCTCCTCTTCTTTAACATGTCTCCTCTTCTCTAAAATGTCTCCTCTTCTTTAACCTGTCTCTTCTTCTCTAACATGTCTCCTCTTCTTTAACATGTCTCCTCTTCTTTAACATGTCTCCTCTTCTCTAACATGTCTCCTCTTCTCTAACATGTCTCTTCTTCTTTAACATGTCTCCTCTTCTCTAACATGTCTCCTCTTCTCTAACATGTCTCCTCTTCTCTAACATGTCTCCTCTTCTCTAACATGTCTCTTCTTCTTTAACATGTCTCTTCTTCTTTAACATGTCTCCTCTTCTCTAACATGTCTCCTCTTCTTTAAAATGTCTCCTCTTCTTTAACCTGTCTCCTCTTCTCTAACATGTCTCCTCTTCTTTAACCTGTCTCCTCTTCTCTAACATGTCTCCTCTTCTTTAACATGTCTCCTCTTCTTTAACCTGTCTCCTCTTCTCTAACATGTCTCCTCTTCTTTAACATGTCTCCTCTTCTCTAACTTGTCTCCTCTTCTCTAACTTGTCTCCTCTTCTCTAACTTGTCTCCTCTTCTTTAACATGTCTCCTCTTCTCTAACTTGTCTCCTCTTCTCTAACTTGTCTCCTCTTCTCTAACATGTCTCCTCTTCTTTAACATGTCTCCTCTTCTCTAACATATCTCCTCTTCTCTAACATGTCTCCTCTTCTCTAACATGTCTCCTCTTCTCTAACATGTCTCCTCTTCTCTAACATGTCTCCTCTTCTCTAACATGTCTCCTCTTCTCTAACATGTCTCCTCTTCTCTAACATGTCTCCTCTTCTTTAACATGTCTCCTCTTCTTTTAATCCTCTACAAATCCTCCGGGTGCTTTGACGTCTTCTCCGAGCAAATATTTGAATCTCCAAAGTTGAGAAAAGAGATTTATTCCAAACCCTAAAAACAACTTCACCAAACAACTTATACATGATTCTAACTTGGAGTTGAGTTGACTTTTGGCCCTGGAGCAGTGAAGCGTATCATCAGCCCCCCCCCCCCCCCTTCACCCTCAGATCTGTCAGATCCCGGCCTGCCATCACTTGTTTATATTTAAATGGCATCTCGCCTGGAGCTGAGATACTGACAGAGGTCACAGACACACAGTTGCTCTTTTCTTTTCAGCAACAGCAAAGGATCAGTTGGGTTTTTTAAACTTGGGGGTTAAAACTTTCATTCTTACTGCACCCGGTTTTAACACTGTGTGATAGTTGATCTGCTGCATTATAAATTTTCCCTTTTGGATTCTGATAAGTGATCCTGGTCTTTGCGAATCGAATGATATCGAGAACTGATCCGATTCCAGTGCATTAAAAAAAATATAGCAACTTATAGTAGACTCACACACTTTGGTTAAAGCCCTTTTCAAATACTTTATGTGATCACTAATGTTATGTAATTGACAATATGAGTTTTGCAAAGACAGTTATCGATGTTGGTGTTTATTTTTTTTTCTGATTTGAAAACTTTTTAAAGGATAAACAATGCAGAGAAGAAATGATTTATGGTTTAACGAATCCTTTTATCAGTATCAGAATACATTTTTTCCTGCTATCAGTGTCGGTCGGGCTCCGCTAGGTTTGTCCCTATAAACATTCCTGTGTTCTAGGAAGTCCACATGCAGAGTAAGTGGTAATGGAAGTAAAACACGATAAACACTAACCCATACTTTTTCTTTTTTAGCAGGTATTCAGACTTGTTCCACACGGACAAACTTTTAATACAGAGCAGGTATCAATGATATGATATCACGTCCTCATAAGACACAGTGTTTGATAAAACAATATGAGAAACCTTCTGGTCATGCTCCGGCACCATACTAAAATATATATATTTCAGTTTCATAAAAAGCTCTAAACTAGTTTTTTTTTATTGTATATGGTTTATTTACAGTGTAAATGTGTGTATACAGAGTAAAAGATCTATCAGACCTTTCTAGTTTAGAAAAACACACTCACACCTCAAATATCTAAATCATATCAAGTTTTTAAATAGTTTGGATGATTTATTGGCATTTTCCAATGTCACTGCAGTTCTGTTCTGGAACCACATCAGTGGAAAGCTGACATCAGGTTTACCACAGAAACTTCAATCGAAACACAGATACTATCGTAAACAGGCAGGTTCTGAGGATGGGCCTGTTTCCTAAATCCTCAGAGCAGAGATTTGATTGGCAGCAGCAGCAGCGGTGGCACCGGTGGCAGCAGCACACCTAGATGCCACTTTGCATTTTTATCATAGCAGCAGGAGCATAGCTGGCATCTCTGCCATACCTGAGTGAGACATGAACGACACCCAGACGTCACAGGGACCGACCCGGGGAGCGAGGCGGGCGAGGTCGCCCACAAATGATTGATGATTAGACTTCAGTGGATCCGGTGGCTCTGTAATAACATGCACCTTGGCCAAGGAGGTTACGTCTTCATTGCTGTTTGTGTGTCTGCAGGATTCTACAGACACAACTGAGTGAATTTCTTGAAGCTTGGTGGAAGCGAGGGGTGTGGGCGGGTGGATCCAGGGTCTCTTGTTTTAAATCCAAAGGAATAATTCATGGATCATGACTGAAAGAATAAAAGACATATGAAGAGGACTGATATCTGTGAGTTTGTGTTACCTGGTGCATGCTGATAGATTTTAAAGGGACTTTTGGGCCTCGTGCTCTGAGTGCCTGCTCCAGTTTACATGACAATCTGCCCACAGCTTTTCTAATTACTGGGCGGAACCAGGTTAAGCAGTGGTTATTAACTTCCATGCAGCTCTTCCAAGTTGACAAGGTGCTCTCTCTTCTTTTGCTGCATTAACGAGGACAAATAAAGACCATTTCTGACTCAGGCAAGGAGATTGTCTCTTCATGAATATCGAAGTTAGCAGAAATTCATGACAATGCAACCAAGGGAGAGACAGAGGGAGGGAGTATGAGAGGTTTATCCAGACCTGGGATCTGTGCTGACAGATCTGATCTCATGTGGACAGTGTCAGATGCGCCTAATTACCACTTGATCTAACTTCCCAGCTCTATATGCAAATAATCATGACCGTCATTTGTGCTAGTGCAGAGGTGTGTGTGTTTGTGTGGTGACGGTGTGTGTGTGTGCGAACAAACGAGCGAGAGAGAGAGAGAGATATAGACCTCCATCATTATATGTTATGTAAGGTGTTTCAAACACATTGGATTCATTGTGAAACTGAGGAGGACGTTATGGTTGGGTGGACGCTCCTCTACATGCAGCTCAGGACGGATTCGAACACACTGAAATGAACGTGGCCCAGACCGGCTCCCACTGTGGTCCGATCTCAGGACGCATCCGGGTGCATTCCGATCTAAATGAAGCGCTGACCACATGTGAATGGATCTCTCAGGAGGGAAGTCTCGGTCTGACGGGGTCAAAGTTGGTTCAAAGGCCAGAGAGAGGGGAGGGGGGACTGGTGGAAGAAGAAGAAGCAGAAACAACCACAGTAGATAAATCCCAGACATGACTCACATCCTATTAGGATCCAGCAGCCAATGAAAACTCCGGGAGAGAGGTTCCCCGAAGTTCAGTTACGAATGACAAGAGGAGATGAGCCGTCACACACTTTGTTATTAACTTGTTCCAGAGGTGCCTGGTCTTGCTCCGTCTACGTGTGTGTGTGTTTGTTTGTGTGTGTGTGTGTGTGTGTGTGTGTAAGTGTGTGTTACGCATCTTGTCAAAATGAGAGACAACATTAAGAATAAGGTGAAATCCAAAAGAGGTTGAACTTCCTCTCCGAGTTCAGTGACGTGAGAAAAGAGAACCAGAGTGGGAGGGTGTGTATGTAATTGAGCTTTTACACCAATTGTTAGTGTGTTTGTGTGTGTGTGTGTTTGTTTTTGCTATTGTCTATTGTGTTGAGTGTGACACCTCCATGTGTGTTTTGGCTGCGTCGGCCTCGCTGCAGGTACGAGTTGGTTCCGTGTTGTGTGAGGAGGAGATCACGACACGCCCATGGACACCGGTGTTTTCAAACAGAGCTCAACAGCACGGCTCCAGTGGATTCATTATCTGAATGGAGGTTTGGATTATCAGCCACAATATTTTAACCATCCAAGGTCACTGAACACTATAAGAGTGTGAAACAATGTTATATTCTCCTGGAGACGCCACAAATCTCTATGATATCAACTGTGTTTTAAGGAAAAACGTGTTTTATTCACAATGTTGATACCAAGGTAATGTTTACAGCAACAGTGAAAACCACGAGGACAATGATCGGAATGTTCAGCGTAATATTAAGACTCATCTGCAAATACGTGTCTAGATCTGTGTCTCGATAAATCTTCAAATGCATTCACAGATAATAGACAATCAATCAATCACTCGCAATTTTTATTAGTACAGCCCATATTCACAAATCATAATTTGTCTCATAGGGCTTTAACAAGGTGCGGCTGATAAGTGGCTGAAAGATGAGTCAGCACTTACGGCTCAGTCGCAGTCTGCGGCTGTTTTATATGATTTTTGCAGATCTGCTCATATGAAGGGATTTGTCCTTTTCTTCCTTAAATTATCTATGAACACATTATCCACTGATTCACAAATCTATGCACATATTTACAGATTTAATTTCCAAGTTCTTCTTCACATTTATACGCACAGATTGCCTCTTGTGTGTTTTGGCTTCTTGTGGATGTATCACTTTAAACCCGACTCCCTGGATTGTATCACAGTTTATTTCGGTCGCACCTGAAACAACACAGCCACACCTTGTCCTGTTACTGCAGAGCTACTTTCCTCTAATGGACTTGTCCTTCATTGTTTGTGTAGTATTGTGTGTTGTTAGTTGTTAATGATGATAGAGGCTGGAGGCCGTCCTGGGTGTGTGAGCTGCCGTCATTCTGACCAGCGCCAACTTGGTTTGTGAAACCAGAAGTGACCAAAGTTGGAGGATTAGGGGGTGGAGCCTAACTGAGAGCTCGAGGACAGTGCAGGCCCAGTGGCACCTGTGTCCTGCACCCATTGGACGGTGCTAACTGTCAATCACACAGAATCAACGCTAAATGAACCATAATTTACTAAATGAGCATCATGCTTGAAACTAGAGATTGAGACATAAACCCCTCAGGAAAATGTTTACTGACGTTATAAATCAAGACAGACTGACTTCCTTTAAAACCAGTGGAGTCGCCCTCTGCTGGTCATATGACAGAAGACAGGTGTCATCTGCATTGGCTTCACTTTACAGATCAGGAGTCTACCTCCATTTTATAAAAGGTCTATGATATGGAGAGATTTGCTGGAGTGCACGGAGGTGAAAGGTCAAGACTTTAATCGAACCGAGTGAGGTAGGAGTGTGTAAAATCTGCCTCTGAGACTTAATATATATTTTTGTATTATTTCCTCACACACTTGCTTGAGCACGTGCACACTCTCCAGAGCGACTCCCGCTCAGCACCAGCGGCGTGTCGACTTCATCTGCTTACACAAGAGCTTCTGCAGCTAAACGCTTTTAGACAGATTGAAGTCGTTAAACAGATTTTTACTGCTGAGCCTTCTCAGACGTGAGGTAACAGGATATTCCACTGCGGGGAGTTTTCGGGGGTGTGTGGGAGTGAAGGTAAAGTTCGTACCACTAACTCATGGCCCCCCCTTTTTTCCTCTCCACTGACGCAATGTCCCCGCAGACCGAGCAAATTCATGATCCCTGCTCGGCCTCTTTGTACCTTCACTCCTGACTTTCCTGTCCTCCTGTCTCCCACACCCCCCCCCCCCCCCTTCTTCTATGCACTTTTACAGACCATGAGCTTGTTCTATTGTAGTGGAGATATAAGTCATAGTTGTAACTTTACAACAGTTGTAACAGCTCACTCTGCTGCTTCTTCAGCAGCCATGTGGTTACTGCGTTTACAGTATTTCCAATTTCTTTAATGTCCTTCATGCTTCCTTCTTCCATTTGGGTGTAAAGAAAGAAACTCAGTGCTCATCCTCGACACAAAGAAATGACAAAAAGGAACACTACACGTTGTGTTGCTGCAAATCCGCCATTAATAGGACATGTTTGATTGGGATGCACCGGACTATGTTGGAGAGCAGAGGAGGAACTTGAGCAGCTGCAGAGATCATGTGTTTCTGTTTACATCACATCGACCCCAACGGCTTCCAGTTTCTTGACATTTACGTTTTCATAAGTTTTCAGAGTAATCAGTTCAGAGTTCAGTGCTTGTTTGAAAGCAGCTCTGCAAATTCGGGCCCCCCCCCGTGATAAACACAATGCATTTTGGGTAAAGTGACTCCTACAATCCTGCAGCTGTTACCTTATAGCGAGAACAGGGTTTGTATAAATTATTTAAACAACCGGCCACAACTATGACAAATCTGTTGTGAGTTGTAATGAAGTTGATTATCAGCTGATGTTTGTTGTGCTTGACGAGGACATCTGAGAACTGGATCCCTCTGCAGCCGGTTGAGGGGACGTCAGCGCTGTCCTGTCTGGCTTCTGTCAAACACTCATTAAGTCTAAGTTGTGTTTACAGCAGAATTCGGATAAATCGAGGCCGTCGTCAGCTACCAGCTTTTAAATGTCTCTCTCTCTCCTTCTCCTGTGTTCTTTTCCTCATCGTCCATAGGTCTCCCTCTCTTGTTTCTTCTTTCCTCCGTCGCTCTACCTTTCTCTTATCGTGGGGGAGGACAAAGGTTTATGTGGGCTGTTCATTCTGCCTCACAGTGAGGGATGGCTGCAGTGTATTGTGGGTAACAGAATCCAGCTGTGTTGCAGACTGTGTTTGTGTGTCTGCTTGTGTGAACATGTGAAGGAATGTGCGTGTGTGTGTGTGTGTGTGTGTGTGTGTGTGTGTGTGTGTGTGTGTGTGTGTGTGCAGTGTGTGCTGCAGGTCTCACGTGCACGTGGACCTGCTTCATGTCGTTTTGACGGCGACGCTTCCCTTTCATCACGTGTCCTTATCTCCACTCGTACAAATCACTCGGGACTTACTGTGTGCCGCAAAGTCTTAACAGCAGAGAACTCGCTGTCACATCTGATTATGACATTTTGACGTCGGGGGAGGGAACATAAATCCAGGTTATGGGATTACAGTGTGACGCTCGCAGGGTGAAACTGCCTATGCATGTTTTGACGTCCTAGGTTGATGTTAATATCTCAGTTGGCAGATTCTTGGCCGTGTGACATGGGCACAGAGTCTCTATCAAACCTGGAGGACCAACAGCCCAGGATAATAAAATAGACAAACTCAGATTAGGCTGGACACATTTAGTTTTTCACTCCTTCTCTTTTCTCACACTGATCTCCAGTCATTCCTGTGAAAAGCTGAGACAGCTTAAAAAATAGGAGGATTTATATGTGAAGCAGCTGTGATTGAAGTTCAGAATAGATTCGCTTTTCGGCAAATGATCTGCTCGGAATATACACACTGTGGAAACTCTGGTTCACGATGCTTCTGCTTTGCCAATTCCTTCTTTAATGCCTGACCAAAGAGATTTAGAGCGATTACATGGTTGAACTGAACAGCTCAACAACTGCTGCGACTGATAAGTGATGGAGGGATAATTTCAAAGACGATTAAGATTATGCACAGACTCCTGAAAAGTGAAAAAAATGTGCAGCGATAGACTAAATTAGAAATTAAAGGAGATTAAATATTTAGATTCTTTCCTCTCGGTTGTTATTTAGTTTTTTTTTTGTGATTGTAGAAGGTCTGCAAATGATTTTTCGAAAACTAACTAAATCAGGATTAAATTAGGAGCTGCTACACACCAGGAACAAACAAACAAACAAACATCATTTAACACATTCAATTAGTTTTTCTTTTTTAAATCACCTTCAAGTAAGAGATGCAGAATTTAGCTTTTGAAAAAGGCAGAAATCGAGGTAAATGGGAACAAACTTTACATCTTGTAAAATGTTGCCAGAATCTGAAAAGTAGACAAACATGAAAGTGAAATGTAACAATGCTGCGGTGCCGATGGGTGGGAGGTGTCTGAGAAACTGTCTTTTGTCTCACTGCCTATCTACGAGGAGGTCAGAGGTCAACTTCACCTACAAAGCCGCGGCTCTCAAGTGTGAAGGGATTCAGTTTCTTGCACGGGGAGGCTTCAGCCGGGCGGATCCTCACCGTCACGGAGGTTTGAATTCTCATCCTCTGTGATCCAAGGTGTCTCGACTTGGCTGGTCGACACATGGTTTAATCTACATGTTCTAACACACGACCAGGAACACACTGTTTACTCAGGGCTTTAAATGGCAGAATCAATTCATAGAGGGAAGATATATATCCTAGGGGTAGAGCCTGTATACTTTTTCATATCCAGACCTAAAGCCTCCATTATGCATGAGTGCGTTGTTCTTTCTTTCCTTCATTCATATTTCATTCAGTCATTTCCTCGTGAGCTTGCTTTTCTATGAGCGACTGCACCGAGACGTAAGGACATGTACCTGAAACAAAAGCACTTGCCTCGTCATGGCAGTAATACCTGGTCATCAGTGCAGCATGAGGTCGGACAGTTTCTGTGTGTGTGTGTGTGTGTGTGTGTGAAGGTGTGTGTCGCTGTTTGTGTCTCAGTGAGAACAATGCTGATGATAGCAGCTCTTTTCTTTCTGCGGCTGCTGTGACAGAGTGGTTCAGGGATAGTTGAAAGTTAAAATCAATATGTATTTCAGTTTCAAAGGTTAAACAACATATTTAATTGCTACTACTAATTAATTAGCTACAATCAACAGAAGCTAACATTAGCATTCAACCACTTCCTCACTAGCTATTCTCTTGTTGGATACTAGATATTAAAAACTACTTGTTGAGTTGAGGTACATGTCAAAACATTTCGTTCAGTTTAGGGAAGAAGTTCAGGATTTGGGGAGGATCCGTGTTCGACGTGCACAATTTGACTTTTACATTTTCTTCCCATTTCCATGTTTTGGCCCCGAGACATTGTACCAACAAGACTCCATCTGTAACTGAACTGTAATTGGAAACCGATTCATCCAACATGTCACAGAGCAGACATCACTCTGTGGTTGGCAGCGAGACATGGCAGATCCAGAGAAGTTTATTCTTCACACTCAGTTTTTTTACCATTTTGCCGCACATTTGTCAGCATGGTGCAGAGACTTTTATACCAAACAGAAAAGCACAAGACACATGTGGAGAACTTGTGTTCACAAACGAGCCAATTACAGCGTCCGGCCACATTGTTTGGTCTGTCCTGTGAGTCGCAGGTTGGAGGTTTGATCTTTTTCTGAAGTCCTGAAACGAGACTGTCAGATTTGGCAGCTTCTGGTTTATATTAGCTACCCTTGAAAACCCAGTTGTGGTTCTACACACAAAATTTCTTCTTTACCATTTAAATATCATTGATTTCTGTAAATAGTCACTTTGACGTTCCTCTCTCTTCCCTCACTTTCATTCTTCTTTGTTCTTTTTTCAGTTTGATCTCAGGTGTGACACAATATTGTAAATTCCTGACAAACCCTGACAAACCCTGACCTCACGCACTGCATGAATGGAGGTGCGGGGCCAGAGGTGCGCTCCTGACTTCATTAGCACATCCTGGGTTTCTCCTTCACTTTCACGTCACGAGTCCTGGAAAGGGCACGAGTGCAAGAGTTTACTAATGCAGACCAGGTCAGGGGGCGTGGAAAGAGGGAGTGATGGAAGCGGGAAGAAGATGAAGGAGTGACATGGGGATATGTGCTGGAATTCATTAGACGTGAAGATACTGGAAATACCAAAGATGTGACCACCTCCATGTTAGAGTGTGGTTACCAAACCGAGGGCTGTCTGGGCAGATATTTTACTCTGCACATGTCTGTGATGGATGAAAACCAGCAATAACCACACATGTCAGGGACAAGGTAACATTTACTACATCAGGCTCAAGTCGGGTTTGGACACACAAACAAAACTGTGCTGGGTTAGTTTTTTCCTGTTTGGTCATTTAAAACCTAAACCTTGTGTTACAGAATAGATCAGTGTAAACTTGAAATGTGAATAAACATTAATTTATTTCAAAACGGCCCCCCACAAGTCTGTGTGTGGCGCCTATTTCTTTGGTAACACGATAAGGCAAATATGTCAAAACATATGACTGAATGTTCGGGGTTGTGTGTGTGTGTGGGTCTCTGTGTGTTTCTTCTTACTCACAGCATATTTGCCCGGAGTATGTTTGTATGTTGTAGCCGTGTGGCTGCGGGTGTCCGACTGCTCTGCGGCAGACTGGGTTTCACGCACTGAGGACTGTGTCATAAACACAGGGAACGGGCTGAATGTGTTTCTCACTTACCCCAGGAAGGGTCACCCTGGGTGGGCTGTGTTAGCTCACGGTCTTGGTCTGTGGGTCCTGATCCCGGGGGTATCTGCTCATTAAGGATATAAAACATCAAATCCACTTTGATGGAGCAGTTAGTGTTTCTGTACACTGTCTGCCTGTGTGAGTGTGGAAGCGAGGGTTTGTTGATTAGGCTTGTTTATGAGCTCAAAGATTTAGACTTTAGGAATTACATTGAGAAAAATACTTCTGAACTTTCACACATTCATCAGTAACAGTGTCTTTTACTTCATACTGTACTTTAGTATGTGTCACTAACACCAACCGTTTTCTTTCTTGTGTCTTTCAGAGTTCCAGGCCGGACACCATGATGTTACCTTACTTCCTGCTCTTGCTCCTCTCATCAGGGCAGGTGTTGTCCTCCGACTGCCCAGCAGACTGTTCCTGCCCTCTCCAGGACTCTATATTCTGCATTCAACGCCGGTCCAGCACTGTGCCCCGTGTCCCCACCCTCACCCGAGAACTCTACATCTTCCAGAACGGCATCAACACTTTGTCCCAAGATGACTTCAGAGGCTTGGTGGAGCTGGAGATGCTCGACCTGAGTCAGAATGAGCTGGTGGAGATTCCAGATGGCGTGTTTGAGATGCTGTCAAAACTGAAGAACCTGGACCTGTCCTCGAACGACATCACCCACATTTCCAAGGGCAGTTTTTCTGGCTTGGTCCAGCTTGAGAGGCTGTATCTCCATGCAAACATCATTCAGAGTATCCATTTGGAAGCTTTTGAGGGTTTAGATATGCTCCTGGAACTCAAGCTCCAAGGGAACCAGCTCACATCTCTTCCATCGCTGCACTTCCCCAGGCTTCTGCTTCTAGACCTCAGCAGCAACAACATCCCAAGCCTGGGACCCTCAGACCTCCAGACTCCTCACCTTGAAGCTCTTAAACTGGCCTCTCTGGGGCTTACCTCTGTGGATGAGGATCTTATAACTTCCCTTGGGAACCTCCACGAGCTCGATATCTCCTCAAACAAGTTAACTGAGGTGCCACAGGCCATCAAGCAAGACTCCCTCAAGGGGCTGACCAAGCTCAACCTGGCAGCCAACCCATTTGGAGAGCTCAGGATGGAGGACTTCCAGAAACTGACAGGACTTCAAGAGCTGGATCTAAGTGGACTTAATCTCCAGGGCTTCCCACAGAGTTTCTTCCAGATGTTCCCAAGGTTGATGCGCCTTACAGCAGCTGAGAACCCATTCAACTGCTTGTGTCCATTAGCCTGGTTCCCTCTGTGGCTAACTGAGAAGGGTGTGAGTCTCGGGAGGCCTGAGGAGACTAGATGCCACTTCCCTCTAGTTAATGCTGGAAAGATGCTTTCAGCACTTGAGCACAAAGATTTTGGATGTCCACCTACCACAACAGTGCTGATTGGCTCACCCATTGGAAGCACCTCTGTTCCCAAGATGCTCACCACACCACCTGAAGCCACCCACACCAATGCTATTCCTCCTCCTCCACCTCCCAGTGAGGAAACAGTGTCCTCAAAAACAGTCAGCTATCCCCTTCAACCAGAACTTCCAGTCTCCCCTAGTTCCACCAGTGGGGAAAATGAACATCACATCTGCCCACCAAACATCTGCCTCAATGGAGGCACCTGTAATTTTGATCCATTAGGTCAACTCAGCTGTCTGTGTCCCTCAGGAACCTCTGGCCTCTATTGTGAAAATGTGGATGAAGTTCCTGAGCCACCACAACCTGCAGCAACAGAGGTTTCGGTAGTTGCCGCTGTGATGCCCGCTGAACTTGATGCCATCAGCTCACGCCAGGTGACCTCCACATCTATCCTTCTTGACCTGCATCGCTTCATTGAGACACGGCCGCACATTCGTGGGATAAGGTTAACCTACCGTAACCTCTCAGGACCTGACCACCGACCCATTATCCTGAGTGTACCGGCATCCTACCCTGAGTACACTTTGCGTGGTTTGAGACCCAACTGCACCTATTCAGTATGTGCTAGTCCCCTGGGCGAGAAAGTCCTCTCTAGGTCAAACAGCTCCGTAGAAACAGGGTCGTGTACAGAAGCTCGGACCGAAGGGGTTCCACTGACATCCTTAGAGCCCAGGGTGGAGACACAGAGCCAGGTAACATATACCCTGATCCCTGCCCTGGCTGCGTTGGCATTGGTACTGGGGTTGGCTGTGGTGGCTGGGACGATCATCTGCCTGCGGAAGAGGAGGCAGTCCAAGGCAGGAATGGAGCTGGAGCTGGGCCCAGCTGATCCCGACCCCATGGAGCTGGAGGGGATCAAGGCCTGCCTGGAGAATGGGGGAAATGGAACATTACACCAGAAGCAGCCTGAGATTGAGCGCTGTCACACTCCTCAGCCACCTTCATCCTCGCAACAAAATGGGGGCTTGGACTATGAGGTGCCATTGATGCAAGGACATTGCCCATCAAACAACAATCTAGCATCTCAAAAGCCTTCCTATTTCTAAGATGCAATAAAATACAAACACTTGGAAAGATTTAGAAGTGAGTGGGCTTACCCATCAGGACTTTTGACATCCTGCCACGGCTCGTTTAGTGGTTAAAGTCTAGTTTCATTCTAATTTCAAATAATCCTCAATTTGAAAAGCGGCACTTACTTATTTGGACTTGTCTAAATGATAGATCTATTTTCAAGACCCTAAATGATACTGAATGTTGCAGATAGAAAGCATATTGGAAATGTGCTAAACCACTGTGGGACAATAAACAGGATGTGTTTCAAACTCATCCAGCTGAGTTAGATGGTGGTGAGACCCAACCGGGTGATTAAACTAAGTGCAATCGACTAGACCGGTCTTAGTAGAGGAGTGAAAATGGAAGTGCCTTTTTGCATTGACACAACTTTATTCAGCAGCTTATTTTTTTATATAAAAGAGACTATGTGAATGAGCTGTCATCCTGTTGCTGGATTTGGGAGAAACAGGAGGAAGGTGCGTCAGGCCACAGGAGCCGAGGATATGACGGTGGTGTAAATGAGAGCTGGGACTCGCCTGGACCACAGGCCCTGGAGCAAAAAGGGGGTTTTGAACAACTCCACCTGCTCCATGGGAACTATGGAAAGAACTTGCACTGAAAAGACATATTCCCTTACCTTTCTGGTGTCCCAGTGACGAGCCGCCAAAAGACTGATGGTCACATGAGGAAATGCAATAAGAAAAAATATAAAGCTGCCTAAACTCCACATTATGTTGTTGACGTAATCTAATCTGAAAGTTTCTTCACGTGCGGATTTGGATTTTTTCAGTATCAGCAGACAATGATTTTTCTTTCTATACATCTCAAAAGCTTCTGGCTCCGCAGGAGATAACTTTGCTGTGAAAGATAAATGGACTGAATGAAAAGCCATTGTGAATTGACTTTGTCGATATTGTTTTGTGCCGTGACGAGAAGACTGTTTTGTGTAGCTGATATCATGATATTCTGTATGATGTGTTGTCTTTTCTATTGTTTGTGTATTTTCTGTTATTGTTCTTTCAGTATTGCCAATGTCAGTTGAAACGTTACGGATTTTACCCACAGTGCAAAAATGCTAAAGTCATAATGTGTTTGATAATTTCTTTTTTTGCATTGTTAGATTACATGTTCTCCTTAGAAGTAAATTACTAATTTAAATTTATGAGACCTTCTCAAATCGGCTTTCATACGACGACGAATTAGCCTCTGCGGGAAACGGCTAATATTTTGTGGCTTGCGGTGTAGACAGCTGATATCCGAGCCGAAAATCCCTTTGCTGTACACAGTTCACAGTCCGACTAGTTGCTTTTATCATTGAGTCTTTGCGCCACACAAAACACAAACAGTGATACTTTCTTTACGTGTTTACGGTTTGGACGATATGTTGACTAATCTCGGACAGTCTTCAATCAGAGCCTGCTCAAACGTGATTGGTCGAAGTAGAACATACAGAATCTGTTTATAGAGATTTAATAGAACGGCAACAAAAACAGCCAGCGGCCATCAACTCTAGGAAGTTTGAATTAAATAATTGAAACTACAACTCGGCAACAGAGTTTTTTCACCGACACACAGTCAAACTAAATCTCACCGTCAAGTGTCAGACACTCTCTTCTCTCTGCCGACGCTTCATAAAGACACGGTTCAGCCTCAGACTTCCAACACTTGGTTCAAAGGCCTTTTGCCACCGAGCCCAAACCCATAAAGCTGCACACATGTGCCGAGCAAACAAAGCAAGTTCAAAGAGATTCAAGGCAATTTGCTGGAAGTGTCAGTAACTTTGAGACACTGGTTGTTTCCTCTCTGTGTTGCCGACTGCATCCTTTTTTGAGATATAGTCTAAACAGTTCCATTTCTCCATCCATCCATCCATCCATTATCTATTCTGCTCATCCTTTTGAGGACCTTTGGGGGGGGGGGGCCTTCCCAGCTGAGTGAGTAAGAGGCGGGCACATCCTGGACATGTCGTCACCAAACTGACAAATAAAGACAAACAATCCTTCACCCTCATGTTCACAGCTACAGGCCAGTTAGCTTTGCCAGTTTACCCAACCTGCTTGTGTTTAGACCTTGGTAGGAAGCTGCAGTGCCAGAGATTTATTGCACGCAGGTGTGAGAACATGCAAACGCCAGAGAGCTGGAGTGAGTGGACAGTGTTAACCACTGTTCCACCGTGCCGCCCTTTCACAGTGTTCCCCCTGAAGCTTTGTGTTCTCGTCTGACACACTTTCCCTCTTGCTGCTTCTCGACACTACACTTTAAACATCCTGTGTTTTTGCCTAACACAAATCATTGGCGTGTGTTTTTCTTGTTTACTGCTTAACCAGACTGTGAAATGCACCATTCGGAGGAATTTATTGTCGTCCAAGTCTCGGAAAGTCACAAACATTTAGTGTTTTATTTTTTTCTCCCTTCCATTAAGAACAGATTACTGAATCCCAGGCAGGTTACCAGCGACGTGCCTTAGCAGCACTCTGAGCCTTACCGAGCTCTCGTAGAGTCAGGTTACACACTGATGTGTACTTCAGGAACAAAAGGGCCTTTATTTTGCCTCACAAGACATCGCATTTTAATACATTACAAACTAAAAATGAAGAAAGATGAAATGTAATGTAACCAGTTTAGCCAGTTTTTAAAATAAAACAGCTTTCTTTGTTCTCGGTCGTCTAAACAGCTAAAAGCTAAGATGACCTTATGTTTTCAGTTGGATTGTTCAGGTGCGTGTGTGTTTGTTTGTGTGACGTATGTGTGTAACGTGTGTGTTTTGGTAAGTTGTCGTCTTTATAATGGAGCTCATGCACTACACTGTCCAAAATCAACTCCCCATCCGCCAGCTCCTCCTCGTTCTTCACTCTGTCAACATCCCAGCAGACACAGACACAGACGCTCATATACAATATCTGCTTTCCCCCCGATATATCAAGTGGAAGACTCTGTTTGGCTTTGGACAGTGAGCGGAGGCAGGAAATGTTTGAAATACTTTCAACGTGCTTGTTACAGTTTCTTCTTCTTCTGTTTATTCAGGGGAAGCTTCTCTGTCTTATCGTTTTTCGTGTTTGTCAGATTCGTCTTTACATGTTCGTCAGATGCTGAGAAAAAAAGAGCAGTATTAAAATGCCTTAATGACAATACGCCTGTGGTTCTGTGTGTTTATTTCATGAATGGCACTGGCTGAAGGATATAAGTCACTTTTATATGTTTTATTGGAGCAGTAACGAACATGTTAACGAGCTCAGTAGCGAGGGTTTTTACAGTTTTCCTCCTTTTTGTGGATTTGAGGAATCTGGGCTTCTGTCGTTCACAAGTTTAAGACTTTTTAATAAATTTAATTTAAGAGCTTTGTCAAGTATGACAGATGAAGAAATAGATGCAGAGGATATTAATGGATGGAGATAATAACTATTTGTTGAATGTACAAGAGTGTTAAATATATATACATAAATAAGAGTGAAAAAAAGATTTAATTTCCAACAGAAGATTCCTCACACACACAGAGACACACACAAACAGACACACACACACACACACACACAGACACACACAGCGAAACACACACTGACCTGAACCACAACCTGATTACTTTATAAGGTTATGTCGGTGTGTGTGGATGGAGATCGTTTGCCGTATTTTCCGCTAATAACCAAGAACAGATGCTGATGGAAAAAAACAAACTAAATAACACAAAGTTTCCAGATGAGACGACTGAGCAGCCTTTGCCAGTGGCTGTTTTCATGTTGACTCAACTTTTTACATTTTTCCTTGCACCCTCCTCCACAGTTCACTGAAATGAAAAAACAAACACAAAGACCCAAAAGTCCACATTTAAACAGTGAGGAATACAAGATTCAGCTTGTGAGGGTAAATCATCCACTGAACATCTGGTTTATCTGGTTTACATCTGGTTTATCTTTTCCATAGAGTGAATGTTTGGATTTTTCGATTCCAGATATAAACACTCCTGCTCCAGTGTCGTGTCACTGATCAGAAATTCAAGGAAAAACCCGAGTGGAAGCGAAGGTGACTTCACTGCTGAGGTATGTCTGCTCTGATAAAAAAAAAGAACACTGGAGCTGTGGTGCAGTTTGAGTGTGTTTTGGATCTTTTGCAAATTTAACACAAACGTGTGGAAAGGACAGAGCGACCCTGGAGGAACACAGGTGTCGCTCTGTCCAGGTCTTAACACAGAGCTGTGATACAAAGTACCAGGGTCCTGGAAGTGACACAAGCACAGTCTGCAGCTATTAGACTAATAAACACAACATTGTGCTTTGTCGAGGGCTGTGCCTCGTGCCGGATTGTTACACAGCTGCAAGGGCAAGAGGGGAGGAAGACTCACAATCTCTGTATGAGCAGCAGCGGTGACACTGTTTCTTATTTGTTCTGGCACAGACAGACGCCATCAAGGTTCCATTGATACACTCGCTCCAGCCGTGTTGATTCAGGCCTCGGCTACACGACAGCACATATTTTCTCGAATGGATATTTTTTCCTCTTTTTCCAGAAAAGAGAACTCAACAGACATTCTGGGCCGGTAGGCAGCAAAAAATAACGATCCATCAAATACTTGATGAAAAACATCATTGTAGTTTGGCTCAGGTCCCATCTGCTCACATGGAGGAGGTGTAACTTTTGACCTATACTACAGCCAGCCACTAGGGGGCGATCAAGGCACTTTGGCTTCACCTTTGAGGAGCTGTCCATCTTTTTAGACAGTCAATGTTTGCAGGCGGAGAAAGGTCAAATAAACTGTCACCTATCATACTTTAGAATATTTTTTTTACTATTTATTAAGTTTCCAAGAATTCTTATTTTTCAAACGTAATTTTAATCTGACATGAAACATCATTCAGCTCATTCTGCCACGAGCAACAGTCGACACTTCAGGAAACCTTCACATTCAGAAGCTGCATGCTATGTTTCCCGTGTGAGCGTGTTCACTGAAATAAAAATGCTACCGAGATGTGATATTTAGTCATAAACTAATAAAGAAAAAACTGCAAAAAGACAGACGCAGATGCATATAGAAGTTACGACAAGTGCAAATCCCAGAGAAACAGTGGGAAGTTTCTAAAGAAACACAAATTATACTGTTTCTAAGAGTTTGGACGACTGGTGCAGCCACTTGAGGCTCAGAGAGCAGGTTTCTATGATTATCATCCTGGATCCCACAGAAAATGACTGTGGGATAAACAGTTATGTTTGGTTGTTTTATGCGTTTACTAAAACAAGAGCCAGTTTGAAAGGATGTGGTGTTGGATGGCAAACTGTAACCGAGGCGGCAAGTGATTTCCTTTTTTAGGATTGTGCAGAGCAGTGGGCAGCGTACATAAACACTGATATAAAGCTTGTAAAATGTCAGAATAGCACAGAAGCGAGAGAACAGGAAACTCAGCCGGAGTCTGGAACATTTTTTTTTTTTTTGCACACTTCTCAGATCCTCGTGTTGGTGAAAGGAATTCGTCGAGAAGCTGGAAAAATACTCTCCGGAAAAACTATCCAGTGACAAACAAGTGTTCGGGACAGTTGTCTAGAAACACAACACACATCAGTTCAGGATCAGAAAGTGCAGAAGTGTCGTGTTGTGTGTCTCACTAAGAACACAACGTGCACACTGAACGACGTGTGTATCTATATTCCTTCTCAGACTTACTGCAGATCTTGCACAGACACGATAGATCACAGTGTAGTTTACTTGTTGACATGTGACTGTTTATGCCTTAAAGGAGACGTATTGTGTTTTTTATTTGGTCTTGGGGCCATTTTCATCATTTTCCGAGGGAGTAATTCATGGTTGTTGCACATTCTCTACAAGTTTAATAAGTTTTTGTTATTTCACTAACATTTACTCCAACTTTAAAAGCAGTTTTGTAATTATCAACACATGCAGAATCTCTTTATATTCATCAAAACCTTATTGGTGCAAATCAAGTCAACAATTTTCACAATTTCTGAAATGCAACATTAATCCTGTTACACAAACCTTACAACAAACCAGGCAAGCCCTTTAAAGACCTGAAGTTACAGCGTGAAGGTGTGGCTGGTCCCAGACGTCATCAAAGTTTGCTTTCATTTTTTTAAATTACAAACCTTGCAAGTATATAACCACACAACCAAACTCCGACTTCACAGCCCATCGCCCTCATTAGCCCCAAAATGTGCTTCTCGTTCAGAGAGCTGAGGCTGAGAGAAGAGAAAGAGACGCAGAGAGAAAAAAGAGAAAGCGGGGGGGGGGGGGGGGGGGGGGGGTGCTTGATTTATTTGAACAATCTGGTTGTAATGAAAGCGGCCGGCGCTCGCTGGGGGTGGATAGATGGAGCGAGCAGAGAAAAGAGGAGGAGGGAAACCAGTGAACGGGGGTGAAATCCAACTGCAGACAGATTGTTGGACTTGATAATAGTTTAAACGGACCATACAAACCTCTCAACCCCCCCCCCCCCCCCGGCTCAGTATGTGTGTGTGTGTGTGTGTGTGTGTGTGTACATGTACTGTTCCTCACTTACCATATTACAACTGTGAATTCCAGATGCCGCGATATATCTTTCTATCAGTGCTGACATACCTGTGCGATATATGAGGGCCACAGAGAGAATGTTAACTACAGCTGCTCACACACTAAAAGCATGCTTTATGGTTTCTGTCTCCCGGAGGCCCACGCTTTTTTTTCAAGAGAAAAACTCCGACACAAAGATCTTGGATGTCTAAAGTTAAAAGGATTCGTTCGGACGCCAGAGTTTAAAAACCCATTTACGAATGCACTGAATCTTTTGGCACTGATTCTGAACTCAGATCTGTCCCCCAGAATGCATTTCTACTTGTGAGCGGGACGTTTATGTGTCAGCTCGGATCAAAACCCAGCGAATCACAGCCTCTTACTGGAGTTTCACATGGATTCACAGAAACCGGATCTGCCTTCATGTGGGAAAGGGAGTTCCGAAACATGATGACCACGAACATCCTCTGCAGCTTCTCCCCGATACGACCCACAGGAGCTTCTTCTGGGATTGTAATCGATCAATAGCAGGGTTAGTTGCCAGGCCTTGATCTTCACGGGTTAAAGGTCATGGTTTGGTAACGTTTAGGCAAAAAAAAACAGATCGGCCACTTCAATTTCTTGGGAAATTTATGACAATCTCTATCTCACCCGGTTAAAGATTGAGAAACAAATCCTGGATCTATTTATCTGGATGCTGCATAATTGTAAGTAATTCTTAATAGATCTAAATTAACGAGTTATTTCCAAAAAGATGATGTGGTAAAGATTACTTGAATCTAATTAAATCTTTTTGCTGTAACAGAAAAATCCTCGGACTTCTCCCAGACTGTTGTATCTACCAGTGTGTTCTGTCTATTCCCATTCAATCATCACTGGGAGCAAGATTTATGATTTGAAAGAATTAGAAAATTTGTGTTGAAAACACATAATTAACTAAATTTATCAAACTCAAGAATTTAACAGATTTACTCTCGTTTGAGCAACATTTGCTAAGATCTGTGATTCCCGTCTGTTTTATAAACCACGAGTCCAGAGAAGGAAAGAAGGAAAATAAACTTTTTATTGATTATGGCTGATTTATTGGATTCATAGACAGTGAAAGTTTATCCACACTTTCTTGAATCACCTAAACAATTCTGACTTGACTTAAATTGAACCTTCCTCTTTCTCAAAGGCCTGTTTTTTACCTTTTACCAGCAGAATGAACCCTGGTGGTCACATGAGCGGTGACATCACTGCATTTGGACTCAATCAATCACTTAAAAAGCAGAACTGAACAAAGTGAATCACTTACAGAGGAGCCTGACTTTGTAGTCGTCTCCAAAATGGCTTCCCACACAGTCTTGGTTGAGTTCTCATGTTCCTTCTTCTCATGAGAAAATCACGGTGGATAAAGTGCTGGACGACTCTTTTCCCCTCTGAACTACAACACACACTTTAATTGAATTAGCTTTAATTGCCATTCATTTGCCCGAAGAGCCCAAAGGTCTCCTCTTACCCAGGGCGCCTAATGACTTCCATGTTCTCCGAGGCACAATTTGAAGTTAAATGGAAAAGTAACACAGCACAGGGCAGAGCAGCGCTACCCGAGATCTCTGAGATAAAAACATTTTCCCATAAAGGACGAGGACTGGAGGAGAACTCTGCTGTAGCTAATCGATGAAATGAAAACTGAGGAAGAATCAGACGAGGAAACAAACTAGAGCAGAAACAAGATCCTTAAATTCTACTGGAATTTCAAACCTAAGATGAAATGGTTGCATAACAATGATCGCACCAGTTTCCACTCGCTCATAGATCAGTTTTCTATCTATGCCTGATTTTATTCATCAAGATTCATGAATTTGTGGAGATATTCACAAAAATTTTGAATGTTAAGGAAAGTGAATAGACTTTCTGAGTTCCTCCCGGACCCATATTCCACCCTTTAACCCAGATTTAATAAAATCCGTTGAGTAGTTTCTTCATAATCCAGGGACCAGTCAGACACACAGCGATGCAAGTGAAGTGAAAGAAAGGTGCAGTCAGCAGATTTAACCTTGTGGAGGGAGGACTCGCGGCCCCTTGGAGCAGCAGCTGAGGGTTTATCGGGCTCCAGTATTTCTTTTTTTGCGGCACAACAATAGGGCCCCGGGGCCAGGCGGGGTCGAGTTGTGATAGGAGATGACACGAGTGCACAGAGCGGGGATTACCGAGGACTCGCACCTTCTCTGGGGCCGTCACAGCAAAGCATAACAGACACACGGCCGTGTAGAACACATGTCTGCATACAATGTGCAAGGAGGCGTGAATCACACGTGAGCATGGGAAGACGCAGTCATGCGGGCAAACGTGTCAAAGAGCAACGACGCAGAGAGGAATCACAGCACTGACAGAGACACGTAAACATTCAGTCCACTGAGAGAAGAAAGTGCTGAAGTTCTTCTTTTGTAGAAGATCTCTGATTCCCTCTGTGTAGAGCAGTTTGTTCCAGAGCAGTTTGGTGTTGAAGTGGCTCATGGTGACAAACCAGAGAGACTCTTCAGCCTCCTCTAGCAGGTGGTTGTTGGTTTGAAGCCCTCAGACTCTGATCCTGTTATTCAGCAGCTGGAGACAGATGTTTTAGAACTTGCCACACAGAGGTTTGAAGAGTTATTCAGCATCAGCCTCTAATCTGGTGATTCAACCTTCACTACATGCAGTCCACGAGGGGTTTGGGTTCTTTTGTAGGGACGTGTAGCCGCCCCCACCGTGATGAACATGTCGGCACAGAGGTGGTGAAATCTGCCCCCCCCCCCCCCCCCACACACACCACCAAGCTAAGCTACAACAGAAGTTAACCTGTAAACCCAGGTGAGCACTTTCTTTATTCCCTCTTAACTCCTCTCTGTCTCTCCTCCTCAGCTCCACAGAACAAAGCTCCTCTCTGAAGCCTCCACTGCTGCGGGGCCTGTTCCCCTCGACCTTCCCCCCCCCCCCCCCCCCCCCCCTCGGCAGGTGACCTCTGACCCCCGGAGGCTGCAGGCGTCTCACACCAACAATACAGGGTGTTTCCAGCGTCTTGGCTATTTCCAGCCTCCGATCCCTTCCCCTTGTCATCTTTAATTACTCCTTTTCTGTCGCTCCTCTTCTCCGTGTGCCTTCCTGACCACTGCCGTTTCTTTTCTCTCCCACTCACAAGCTTTTATGTGATGTTTTATATGTGTTGGCAGCGACACACAACTTACATCTAAATGTCCCAGCTTTTCTTTTTTTACCTTGTCTTGTTTTCTCCCCCCCCCCACCCCCTTTCTTCTTCCCTCCCACGATCTGTTTGCTGCCCCCTGGACTCAGGAAACGTCTGGTACGCCTCTGGGCCTCCCCCCTCCCCTCCCCTCCCCTCCCCTCATCAAATTGATACCAATTGAGTTATTAAGTTGCCACCCCCATGACAAAGGGCCCTGTTTTATGTGGTGCTCGTGGAGCCAGATGTGAGGCAGGTTTGGACGTGACCTGGCAGGAAGGAGGAAGTGGGTGTAGGATGCGGGGGGGTGGGGGGGGGGAGTCAGAAGGGAGAGAGGGAGGAAGTAATTTGTATTTGGACGATATCAAACATGTTGATTTCAAATTGGACAGTGTGTTTGTTGGGTTTTATGAGGTGTGTTGTTTCCTGAAGGTACCAGCTGGTCAGAACTGGTGCTGGTTCCCACTCGGCCCCCAAGTGGATTCGTATTTGGATCATGATGTTATATTTATTATTATATTTAAATCGACTAGATTCAGATTCTAAAAGTGCTTTAAAAACACAGAGTTAACTAAGCTTTAAATTCCCTTCAACAGTAACAGATTTAATTGATGGTGAGTTGCTTGAACCCAGAGAGGAGAGAAGAGGAGTTTGTTTTGAACTGAGGGAGGAAGGTGTTTTGTTTTTTTACCGTGGTTTCTACAGATTCATTCTGGGCCTCGTCTCCTCCATGTTCACTGTTTCCTACTGGAGACGGGTGGTGCTGGTTCTTTCCAGGACACCGGTGAGTGACGGTTGGAGGAGACGATGAAGGGAAGAGATGGAAAATAAGATGAGTTCGTGAATCATAGCTCAAAATGTGTCAGGGACAGGGGCGGATCTAGGAGTGGGGCCAGGGGGGGCGCCGACCCCAGCTGAAATCTGATTGGTCCTTCAAGTTTTTTTTTTCAATGATGTGTTGGTTTGCTCAAAACTATAGAGCCAACAGTTAAGTGGTAATGATTTAAATGTGCACGTTACTCACTGTGTCTCGATCCAGATGGATTGCATCACAGCAGCCAACAAACACACTCCAGGGAAGTTAAGGTTTCAAACTTATCCCAGGATTCATTCTGCTTCAGCCACAAGTCGTGATGCGTCAACTCAACCAAATCAAAAGGACACGGCCCCCTGACTTGAGACACAGCTTCTGAATCATTCTTCATGTATGTATGTTGGCCTCTACGTATTGTAAATGCCACTGCACTGAGAGCAGACTGAACTGGGACCTGGAGGTTTTTCATACTGGGTGCGGTGTGTCTCATGTCGCTGATATTTCATAGAACTCATATTGTTCTGTGCAGCTTTACGAGCACATTGTTCTCTTTAAGTTGAAATGGAACGACTCCAGTGTTTCAGGTTGAACAACAGCCAACAGCAGGAAGTCCAAACCGTCCTCAGAGAGGCACTGAACATTCACACTTAAACATTTTAACGTACACTTCCTCCTTTTTTTTCTAGATTCTCCATCTGGACCTCAGTCATGTTTGGCCGCTGTAAGCTTGTTGACCGACAGACTTCAGCTCATTTCCTTTCACACACACGGGTCCCTGAAGAGCCTCCACACAAACGACAGACCTCCCTCAGTTATGAGTTTTTCCTGCTCAGACAAAAGACATTGTGTGTCCGTCTCTTATTGAGACGAGCGAGTGCGATGAAATGTTTAAACTCGTCAGACCCGGCGCTTCGGGAGCAGGTGCAGGCGACGGAGGACACAATGATTTCACCTCGGAGACGAGACGCACAAGGTCAGCTATGTTCATATTGTGAGAGAAAGACACACAAAACACACACGAACACACACACACACACATATACACAAACACACACAGACATATTTAAGCTCTGTTGTATTTCGATGTCACTTTGTCTCCTTCTACTTGCAAAGCAAAATCACTGCTTTAAAAAAGTTATATTATGAACTGAAGTTATGTGAAGTGTTGATTTGTTTTAATGGCTTCTTGGTTCTTGTTGATTTTGGATCATCTGATTAAAACTGGCTGGTTAACGCTGCCTTTACATATGAAGAGAGATTCGTCCATAACAGCCACTGCCTCACACACTTTGACTTTACATTGGTGTAGTTGTTTTAGCAACACAACAGCAAACATGGCGGCAGTGGAGGTTGTGAGTTCAGCTATTGACAAAACCCTGCATTTTGTTGTGGATCTGGACCAACGGGTGAGTCTCTTTAAACATTTTCATAAATTTATCAGAAAATAATTCCTGGATCTTGATGAAAAACAAATCTGGAATGTTTAGGGGGCTTATAATTAAGAGTGTTTGTAATTTTTGTGCAAAATAAGTAGTTATCACATACTTTCCGTAAACATAAACTTCTCGATATTATAGCTAATCAATAATAAAATAATACGTGAAAATAAGTTTTAGGTACAAGCCAAACTTCTCTGAAGAAACCAAACCCCCCCCCCCCCCCCCCCCCGCTCTCACACACAGGCAGATTATGGATTGTGTGGGATCAGCGGTGACTGTGAGAACACTGGAAAGCTCGCAGGTGGGAGATTGAATATTAAGAACCCAGCAGCAGGCTGTGTGGCGCCCACTGAGAGGAGATATGAGAGATCGTGTTGAAGGGATTCTTGTGTGTGTGGTGATGTGTTGCCTGGGAGAAACCGGAGAGGAAATGGTTTTAATGGGAAACAGATGTGTGCGCCAATACCTTCTGGGTCAATATGGGATGAGTTTCCTGATTATATTAGTTGAAACTTTTCAAGACATGTCTCCACCAATCTGGGATATGTGGCCTTGTGTTTGTGCGATGGGAGGATTAGTGGAGATGCATCGTCCATCTTGATGTAGAGTTGGGTTGTGACACAGCAGTGATGCAAATACAAGACCATTCAGCTGGAGGGGACTTAGGAAAGACAGATTTTAATACAGATCGGTCAAAACTGAGGAAGAAGAGGCAGAGAAACCCCAATTTATAATCTGAAGCTCCAGAAATGAGCTTGTTTACGTAGGTTCAGGAGCCGGGCCACACCTCCAGCACAGCTCCAATCACCTGTCACGCTCCCTTCTTCTCAGATTCCCCTTAATCCATTCACCCTTTAACCCCGTCCCTCCCTCTGCTCATCTAAACTCTCATCCCTCCATCCTCTTTCACCTCCTTCCCTCATCCCTTCGTATTCCGTTTGTTTCCTCTCAGATGTCTCTCACATATTCTTCTTTCCTCTACACATCCCGACCTCTGTCATCGTGTGGTACTTGCTAGTGAAACACTTTTTAAAACCTCAAATCTTTCAGCTTCTTACCTGAGGCCAAATTTCTGATTGTCTGTTGACATCATCCTTTAGTTTTACCCATTAACACACTTTTTCTTTTCAGGTTGAGCAGTAAACGGATCTTCACGTCTCAGCAACATCTAGTTCCAGTATTCTCACAGGTTGTCTCGGCCTGAAACAAGTTCTCTGTCCTCATTCGTCCAAAACATTGTAATCCTCTGCCATTGTATAACTAGTTAAATATTGAGTTATGTGACATTTTAATAAGGATTTTCATTATGAAGAGATGGATTAGAGCTCTGACGGTGGAACACGAGCCAGCGTTGCACAAGGCGAGTTAATCCAAACCACAGCTGCAGCGCTCGTGATGCAATCTCATGAGAGGACTGTTCAATATTAGTGTAAATGAAAACACACACAGAGCAAACATCCTGATTCACATGCTTTTCTTTTATTCCTCTTTCTGCTGACTCTCTCTTTTCTTATTCCTCCCTTTCCGGCTCACTGATAAACGGAAAGAAAGAAGAGTAACAGCATTTAGTCTTAAACACTGCAGCACAAATCTGTCATGTTTGTTCGGACGATGTTATCAAACTATTGAAGATAAATTCTAAACTGCTGATACATTTTATGGTGACGTGTTATTCAATCAGAGTTTGAAGGCCCTGGTATTGTACTGACTGTGTTGCATCTCCTTATGTACACAGTTTACCAGTATATCCTCCAGTAGCCACTTCCAGCAGGACAATATAAAGTTTCATGGACTCAGATCTACATCCCATAGAAGGAAACACCTTGTCCAGGACGTCCAATGCGTTCACTTTTAAATGTGAGTAGCAGAATAACAGTGCTTGTGTTTAAAGGAGGGCATTCAAACTTTGTCAGTTGCTAAGTGACAGCAGTCATAATAATAATACCACATTATTTGTGTAGCACTTTTCTAAACCAGGATACAAAGTGCTTCACACAAAGGTCCATGGCAGTGAGGGCGGGACAGGCTGGTGACGCAGATCACAGAAATCCTCTGTAGACCAGATTCCTCTTGAGGAAGTGTCCCCTGAATTGGGACATGTTAGCATGTAGCACGAACTCCACCCATCTCCATGCAGTTAGCATGTTACTGAAACATAGGGTTAAACTGGCAAAGCACAAACAAACCCTCCAAACATTCATAAATAAAGAATATAAACTTGAACAGAAGAATAACGTCATTAGAATCTGGAGTGGCTGTCAGCTGTAGCAGGCTCCCTGCATAGATGAAGGTTTGGTTCTGACCCGGCCCTTTAGCAAGTCTCTCCCCACTTCACAACCACAGCGATTGTATTAATAAATAAAACTGGTGTTAAATCTCCATTTACGCAACTTTTGGTCAAAGTCCCTCAGCAGAGGAGGAGGATTGTGTGTGTGATACTTTATGGATTTTGTTTTGCAAACCTATAAGAATATTATGACGTAATTATATGACTTAGCTTGTTGGCCTCTCGCTGCCTGGGGGAACAAACCTGTAATGTGGATATTTATAGTTTGATTCGTTCCTTCTGGAACATTCTTCATCGCTGAGTTCTTTTCTTTCCACCCACCTTGTTTCAAATCGGCCAATGAGATTAATACTCTGCGGCTCGGTCTGTTTTTCTCATTCCGTGTCTCGGCCCGGTCGTCTCTGAGGGACGAGCGGATTGAGTGCCGACTGACGGACGGAGTTAAGTACGTGCAAACTCTCTGGCAACCCTCCCTCCAGTACCTCAGAGCGTTTAATCAAAACCATGCCCCGCACTTGCCCCCGTCCCTCCACTGCAGCTCCTCCACTCTTCTCCAACAGAAAGAGAAGTCCTTCTTTTCTTCTTCTTCTTCTTCTTTTTTAAAACAGTGGAAGGTTTACACAAAGGAGAGCCTCATCCCCGGAGCCTGCCTCTCTCGCTCCGCTTTCCAAATACCTGCAGGATGAAATCAAACTCCCTTTGGAAAATTGCATTATAAGTGTGTGTATGTGTGTGTGTGTGTTTCTCCCCCTCTTTCTCCCCCCCCCCACCTCTCTCTCTAACCTCTCCCCTCGTCAGATGGGTCAGCCGTCACTCCGTGGGCGTCAGACTTCGTTGCTGGTCTTAATTAATGCACGGGGGGGGGGCGGGGTTTCATGGGAGACAGGAGGCGCTGCCAGAGAAAACACAGGGAGCTGGAACAGGTAAGATACGGCTTTACATGGATGGACGAGGCATTTTTAGGAGCTGACGCGTGAAGCTCGACAAAGTGATCTGGCACCTTCCTCCCCGAGAACATGTGGTCTGAATTGGTGGTAACGTACAAGAGCGTCTACTTTCCTTAAGTTAACCAGCTGGAGGGAAACAGGAGAGTGAATATTAAATGTAGAGTTCTTTCATTTCATCCCTCAAGAACCACATCGTATGAAACTGAACCGGTACAATGACCCACTTTGTGCTTTGTTCGTCTCGGCCTGTTTCCCTGTTTGTTGAACTTGTCATGAATCAAAATGACGAAGCTGCTGAACTTCATCTTATCAAACCGCAAACAAACATGTGCAGAGTTGAAGTGAAGAATTGGGGAACTTGAGTGAAACAGGAATATAAAGCTGCTTTTTGAGGACGTGCACCGAGCTCCGGAGAATCTCCTGACGTGATCCTCAAGGGCTGCAGAGCGAAAAATCACCAAGGTCAGAGGCTCAGGACAATCGCTGGAGTTTTTAACTGTCGGACCTTCTAATAAAGAGAATGTAAGAAGAGAGCAGGATCATGTTCGGAGAGTTCACAGCAAGAGACACGTAAAGGAAACTGAAGACGATGTCAGCTTGGGAAGAAGATGAAATTCATGTGTCGGATTAATGTTGATGCTCTTCACGCTTCACGTTCTACCATCACAATCCACCTTCACGCTCACGATCCTGTTTCTTGTTGTTGTCTGAGCTCAGACACTCTCCTGACGCGTTCTTCATGTGAAAGTTAAACACCAGGAAATATCCAGACCCCAATTGTCCTGAGTTCTTTTCTGAAAACAGATAAAAGAGATCCTGCACACTTAACAGCTTTTTCCGAGCTGTAAACTAAATCATAGGACTTTGATGAGACAAGTTAATGCTAGTACATATCACATTAATAAAAAAAATGTCATTACTAAATCTACATCTGTGTTAAGGATGGCTCACAGCGCCTCCTAGTGTTTCAAACCCTCTCAGACACTGCAGGGCCGATGCTTACCTGGAGTTAGGATTTAGCCAAAAGTTAGTTTAGGAAACTGTGTTGATCTGGTTTCTCTCCTCCTGGGAGGTCAGAGGTCAAGATCAGCTGGAGGAGATTCAGGGTCTGACTGGTTAATCTCCAGTAAGGTAGATAAAAGTATGAATGAGATCCCAGAAGTCTTTGGTGTTGAATGATCTAGATAATAGAGAAACACTGTGGCACTCGCTCTTCATATGACTTCTTAAAACAGAAGATCCCCTCGAGGACCCATTAAAGGATTTATTGGCTAGAGGGATGTTTTGCTAAAGTGATGATTATAGTAATAGTTTATTCCCCGAGCATGTTGATAAACAATCAGGAGGGAAAAAGCTCTTAAAACAACACAATTAGAGTTGTGTCACCTCTAAAACTCACTGATAAACTCACTGGATCTCATGTTTAATGACACATATATAAAAAATAAACGTTAACAATTATTACAATGTTTTTTTAAGGCGCGGTTATGAGCTGCATGTTTTTTTTCGGGGCCAAACGTAACAACCAATAAACGGTTGGGGAGATACAACACGTTGATCAGTGAACTGGGGAGTTTACCTGAGGACTGGCTCGACTCGTTGTTTCCAGTCTTTGTGCCAAAAGTACTCGGCTGCTGGCGGCTGCTCAAGTGTGATGTGTGTCGTGCAGACATGACAGTGGCATCTAGCTTCTTATTCATCTGCTGCAATTAAAGAGGATAAGTGTATTATTCAAAAGGTTGAACGTTTTTTTAACTCGCTCTGCCCCAAACCGATGACATGGGAGAGAAGGATGATTGGTCCTCACAACAGAAAACACCGGAGGGACATAGACAGCTGGAGTCAAATATTTGTAAAATTAGATTTTACTCCTTTAGTAATCTTTTGTAAAGTTCTTTTGTGTGTAGTTGTTGTGCCAATGTATCTTTTTTAATTTGCAAGCTTTCGGTCAGAAACCTTTTTCAAGGCATTAACATCTACAAATAACAGCACAATATTAACCCTAATGTGTCAACCCACCCTGACGTCATGACTTTTACAGTTGTGAAGCCTCAGTTTTACATTTTGTTCAGCTCCATCTTGTTTTTTGAAGTAACCATATTTTGAGGGGTGTGTGTGTGTGTGGGCGGGGGGGGGGGAGAGAGCTCAAAGACACACGCCAACCTACACAATCCGACCGCCACCAATTAGACAGTACCAGGTGTCAATCACATGTTATCCACGCCTATTTGACTGTAAATGGAATCATAATTTACAAAATTAACAAAAATTACACTTGACTGGAGTAAACAATGAGGTTGAGTCATTTTCTCGTGGATTTCTATAGAAAGAACTAGTGCAGTCGCCCTCTGCTGGTTATTGGAGAGAATACAGATTTCAGGGTCTTCCGCGTTGGCTACACTTTCCGAAACTGGAGGCTACGTCCATTTTTATATACAGTCTTTGCTCAGAGCAGCATAGGTAACCTTTCCTACATCGTAATCCATCTCTCTGCTTTCATTTACTAATTCACTAAATATGCTACATGATGATTTACATCTGTAGCTGCAGAGTCTACGTCCATTTTTACTAACGGTCTATAACTTAAACGTATTTTAATAGGTAACATTTCCTTATTTTAAGATAGTTGTATGTCAACAGGACTGATGAAGACTCCCATCAGGGTTCAAACGAGGCAGGTTGAATGTGTCCCAGCTGTTTGAGACATTAGTAGAACTTTCCTATTATTTTAAGGGTTGAACAGAGAATAAAACGGAGTTAGTTAAAGGTGTAAATGTGTGTAAAGCACCGGGGCAGTTAAAGCTGGAGCTCAGTGAACAGTGTGACTGATGCAATGAAGCAGTTTCCCACTAAGGTGGAAGAAGTGATTTACTGGAGAGCCCGGCCCAGTGGTTCAGGGCTCTCGTCATAATTTGTTCATCTGAATAAAAGTTTTATTCAGAGATGATGAAACAATTCCTGGGTCTGCAGTCTTTCCCCTCATAATCCTGTTTCCATGAAGTTCATATCCATAATTCTTTTTCTGGCGCCTTCGGGCTGGGAGTTTTTTCCCTGCTGGCGTTTTCTTCCTCAACCTTCTCCCTCCTGAAACCCGAGGAAACCACTTGTGTTTCAGAGAGCGTCCTGTGTTCCTTCATGTTGGGAGTTTTCAAACAGATGTATAGAGGAGGACAGGAGGGGAAAAAGAAGCATTTTCAGACCCAGGTTCTGAGTTTGAGTTTATGTGAGAATGTGTGTGAGCAGATTTATTGTTTACAGGAACATAAACATCTCCTTCTTGGGCCGAGACGTCACGTGACTGTGATTTAAACGAGAACACAAACGAGAACGAAGCAGAGAATAAAAAGGTCAAGTTGCTAAATAGAGGATCTGTCTTTTTCCAGCTCTGAGATTTCCACGAGCAGTTCATTAAATACATATATCACTATACGAAATATTCATCCCCCTGCTATGCTCTCCAGCTGTGCCTGGGGGGATCCAGAGGTGTTCCCAGGCCTGATGGGATCTGTCCTGGGGTCTCCTCCCTTTCTCTTCCCTCCTCTAGTTGTAGATTTAAATACTACAATACCCGTGAGTCTCAGTCGACACTATGGGTAAGAGGCCTGGGCTGCGTTCAACATAAGCAGTGGTGCGTATAACACTGATAAACACGTTCTTGTGGAAGAGATCTCATAGGTCAAGGGATTGATGACAGAAAGGGGAGGGACTTCATTATAGAACTGTAGCTAAATAGTGCAGATTATTTTTTTGAAATCGACCAATCAGAGGCACGTATCCGGGCTGAACTGGGAACAAAATAAAACACCATGTACTTTCTGAATTCATCTAAAACTCACAATGTGAATTCATCTAAAAATGTTGAATATCACGATTATGCAAAGGAAAACCTTAAACTCCTGTTCAGGGACTTATAAGGTCTCATTAACTACGATGTTAAAAGGGCCCTAAATGAACTGGACTTGTACGTGTGTGTGTGTGTGTGTGTGTGTGTGTGTGTCAGGCACTGATTACAGACGTGTGGATCGATTTCAGTCAAACAGACAGAGTCAAGTCCCAGTCAACCAAACAACCAGGTCACACGTCACATGACCCTGACAACATGGATCAGACAGGCAGGTTTCTGACGGGACCCCCCACTCTGGGTCACCCACTTCAAAAAGGAAAAACCAAACCCCCCACTTCCCACCTCCCACCTCCACGTCTCCCACAGGAGCCACTGGGAGCCTCTGGGAGCCGCTGAGAGCCTCTGGGAGCCGCTGGGTGTGGGATATGAAGCATGTGTTCCTCCACACGTATGTCGGCTCCGTGTGGGTGATATGTTAATCAATGTAAATATTGTGTTCGTTTTCTCGCTTGTTGTTTTTTCTCATGTGTCAGTCTTGTCATCATATTGTCCATCACGAGTGAAGCACTTTGCATTAAGCTGCTGAAAGGTGTTATATAAATAAAGTTTGATTGATTGATATTAACCTCTTTGCACAGCATGTTTGGTTTAGGGCTTAGGTATGTTTTATTATTTACTTACGTGTTGTTTTTGTTGGAAATACCCACGGCTAACTTCGTGGACTATTTGCACTGCCTCTGTTAGAACACAGTACTTTTGGTTTTCAAGTGAAATGTTTCTACATTAAGTTTAAGTATTTTTTTATACAATAGTTTTTAGATCTAAAAACGAAAATTTTGACAATTTGAGTATTTGCTTACCTCCAGAGAGGAACACATTTCTACCAACGCACAACATGCTTGTTTCTGGTTGTAGTTTGTTTTAATCAGTTCAGTCCGTTCCCACAAATTACTAATAACTTCCATAATTAGTTCTATGATTCTCCTGCCCTGTATGTTTGCAGCTACTTACTAAGGGATCAATAAAGTATCTATCTCTCTATCTATCTATCTATCTATCTATCTATCTATCTATCTATCTATCTATCTATCTATCTATCTATGCATCTATCTATCTATCAATCTATTTATCTATCTATCCATCTATCTATCTATCTATCTATCTATCTATCTATCTATCTATCTATCTATCTATCTCTCTATCTATCTATCTATCTATCTATCTATCTATCTATCTATCTATCTATCTATCTCTCTATCCATCTATCTATCTATCTATCTATCTATCTATCTATCTATCTCTCTATCTATCTATCTATCTATCTATCTATCTATCTATCTATCTATCTATCTATCTATTTATCTATCTATCCATCTATCTATCTATCTATCTATCTATCTATCTATCTATCTATCTATCTATCTATCCATCTATCTCTCTATCTCTCTATCTATCTACCTATCTATCTATCTATCTATCTATCTATCTATCCATACCACCGATCATGTTCTTCACTTCGCTGACTACAGTAAAACTCTCTTCAAATAAAGAAAGTCACATCATGAAGTTCTGGATCTCGAGGTACAGTTTTTGTTTTTATGAAATTACAGTTTTCTGGACAATAATAAACTTGACCGTTTCACTACTTTAGCAGTTGTGGCTTTTCTTAGTTTGACCTTTTAACATCCACTTGGCCTTTGGTCGACTTCACGGAAATTGTCTTGAAATCCCACAAACAACCACTTAATGTTTAATTGACATTAAACCAGCTTTAATGGCAATTTCACAGTAGAATCCCAGCATCATGTGACCTCTGGTGTCGTGGCTGCACAAGCTCAATGGTGTTTTGTGTTTGGATATGAATGGATTACACCAGACCACAGTTCAAATGTGGCAGACTTACAAACTCAATCAAAGTCAGATGGCTGTTGTCTCTCCGGCTCGTTCACGTGAGTATTTATTAAAAACTGGGGTTTTCCTCATCTGTTCTCCAGAGAAACAAAAACAAAATCTCTGGTCACATGAAAATGCATAAACATCTGTGAAGCGCTGTCACCATGAAACCATCATAGCCAGGCAGCAGACAGGATAGAAAGTTATTACAGTAACAGGCTATGTTCATAGCTGCTGCTGCTGGTTTTCTAAAAATCTTTACCCTGAATGGACTTTTACAAAAGTGTTGATGTGGATGAAAAGGTGTGAAATGCTTAAAAAAAGTATAAAAATACCAAAGTACGAGTGGAAACCTAACACTTCCAGAATTTAAAACATTAAAAAAATATAACTTCTGCAATAATAATTATATAATACAGAAAATGAGCCAATATTTTTGTTTTGTTTTGTTTGTTTAACCACCCATCTGTGATCTAATGCTGACACATACATTATATATATATGTAAATAGTTGTGCGTCTAGTGATTTCTGCATTGTGACTTGTTTGTGTTGGGTCTTGTTTGCGTTGTGACTTGTTTGCGTTGTGATTTTTCTGCATTGTGATTTGTTTGATGTAAAGATCTCAACCATCAAAGTCTTTAGAGGTTTTCTCTGTTTATTTGGATGAAACAAGCAAAACAACACAATCCTCCGGTCACTTCTGTACAAACATGCAGCCCCACTTACATCAAACAACAGAGGAAAGTCAGCATATTACACCACAACATTAAACTAGGCAGTAAACGTACAAACATAACAGGCATGTGATGACCTAATCGTCCCAGTACAGGAGGAGGGCTCCCCCGGAGGTGGACGTAATGGTTCGGACCATCAAACGACGGAGGCCCCCCCCCACATGCCCGGTAATGGACGAGCATGTGGAGGTGTGAGTGCGGCGCCTATGGGAGCTGGAACCAAACACAATAAACTTCAGGTTTTTATTGGTTGCAGTTAATAAGAAGGAGTCCCAGGGCTGTCGGGGCTGTCACGCCTCGGCTGCACCTCAGAATGCAGCTCGCACTGTAACTCGCCCCTTCCCACACACTGCAGCTCACAGGGCTCTCTCTCTCCAACACACACACAGTTTATATATGTAATGCTATGAACTGTTATCTATTTTCAATTGGGTTTAAATTATGCTAATTGGTGGGATTTCATTATGTTATATACAGGTAAAGATAATAAAACTTTGTGATGATTTGCTGCTGATGGCATTTTTAACTTTAAGATGTTAACTTCACTTTAAAGAATAAACCTGAAGGTTGTTAACTTGAACGATAGAAACTTGTCGTGTCATGATTTGACGTTTAGATTGAACCGTATTAAATACCTGTCATTTGTATTCATTCATTCCCTCCCATGGATTGTGTGGAGCACTTGTAACCTTGTTTGGATAAGTGCTACACAAATAAAGTCATCATTATATTATAATGTAGACAGTGTGTGGATGTTTCTCCTCCTTCTGTCGTTGCTCATTTGATTTATAATCGTCTGATAAAATCATAGTCGTTCCTTTGTGTTCTCCATGGAACTCTCTATTTAATTGAATTTAAATTGTTCCCATTTCCTCC
This sequence comes from Pleuronectes platessa, assembly GCF_947347685.1. NCBI lineage: Eukaryota > Metazoa > Chordata > Actinopteri > Pleuronectiformes > Pleuronectidae > Pleuronectes > Pleuronectes platessa. The sequence goes on along the minus strand of NC_070628.1, from coordinate 4,996,180 downwards.
TTGTTTTCTATCATGTGACAAACAGAGTCCAAAGAAATAACTTTAAGATCTGTTGCTGGCTGCCCTGCGTTCTCAACATAACAAAGTAACTTCATGTATAAGAATAAACTTTGACAGAAACAATGTATTAATTGTTATTTAATGAGCGTAAACGATGTGCGGGTGTTTTCTTCTTCTTCTTCTTCTCCTTCGGTCGTTGCTCAGTTAATTTACCTCATTAATCAAACAGTCTCCTGGCAGCAGATCTTCTTCCACTGACTCAGAGTCAGTCTTCACAACCGCACCTTTGTTAAACATCCACCTCTGTCAGACACTGAAGCCAAATCATGTTCCTGTTCAACTTTCCTCTGTGTAAACTGACCAGTAAAACCAGTCTTCTGTTGATTTACAAGACACCGGTCAATATTGGTTTTCTTTTATATATCCGAGGTTGGCCGGGCTCGAACAAGCACAGCTGTGAACAAAGAGTCCCACATTCATGAGCTGAAGAGGAAAACACAATCTCATCATTTTCAGAAACATTTTATGATGGAAGAATTCTTTTGCACAGACGTGAATTTGCTCCCAGAGAAACTATAGAAGCTTCGGGGTGAACACACCTTCCAAAGATCAGCAAGTTACCATCGTCCTGGTGAGCACGTTAGCATTTAGTGCATTAAACTGAAGCACAGGATCAGAGGATGATGCTTCTCTTGGTGCATCACTTCACACCCTTCACAGCTCAGCCCGTGGAGCAGCGGTGCATTTGGCAAAGTTCCACATTCTACCTGCCACTCTGCATTCTACATGTTCTACTTTCAAATCTAAGAACATGCAGGGATTTCTTGTTTTTAGACAAACTACGACGTGGACGTTGTGTTTTGAAGAGAGCTTTGCATTCAGTAGTCAAGTCACGACTGATAAGAACCAATCAGAAGGCTTGTGTGCGTGACCACATCACAATGTAGACGTGTGACTGCAGCCTCCAGATGTTCGGTCAGCTACGGCTGCAGGAGGACTGTCAAACCTCCGGTCTCCTCTAGGGGGCAGAGGTCACTGAAGGGCCTTCGTGATCCTCTAAACTTAATGTTGTTGATTTAATTGCATGCAGCGTAATGTGCATTTCATTCAGCCACAGCTCTGTCACAGATCTGCAGTAAAGGGCTTTTACGTGTGGAGACTTTTGTTTGGAAGCAGAGCATCGGGATGATATGGAACAATAAGGATCATATTATCGGATTATATTAAGGTTTATGACATGTAGCCGACTCACGTATAGTGACTACCACCAGAGGAGCCGTTCAGCTGCTGTTGTTTACGTTTGTGTTTACGTCCGTACACAACGAGGGACCGTGCATTAGAGATCCGAAGGTTCAAGCCTTGGTTGATTCCTACTTCTAATTATACCTTTCAAACTCATGCAGTTCAATGTCAAGATGACAAATATTTCTGTGTGTTTTTTTTAACGAGCCATAAAGATAAATCAAAGTTAATTTTGGACGCTAATAAATTCTCTTCAGACTTTATTATTGGAACTTGTCCTTCATTCATCTCTGTTTTCATCTTAACTAAAACAAGCCCCCTGCTCTGTAGTGACAGTCCAGGCTGCTTCACTGTGGCTGCGTGATTCTTTAAAAAGAAATTCAAACAATCTGCTCTGAGTTTTCACACGACACATTTCAACGCTCGGCTCTTCAAACTAAAAAGTTTGAGCCTCTCTCAATTAATGTCATAAACTTTACTGAGTAATAATTTCAGACGCATTTCTTTGCCAAGTCAACATGCAGCGTTCATTAAATACACATTCAAGTGGTTTCATTTTTCTCTTCCTTCTCTCTGGCAGAGTCGACCCTAAAAAAAACAAAATGACTGTTTGACTGTGTCCCTTCTCCGAGGGGCCTGAGGACATCAAGCTGTGGTGGACGCGTCCTCAGTCTCACAGGCACCACACTCAGTCCGTCCTGATTCTGGACCTGTGGGATCTGGTCCTGGATCTTCTGGTGGAATTGAATCTGAAAAAAAACTTCAAACTCACTTCAGGGTGATTTATTAAAGATGTGATGTCGGTGGTTTTATAGACTTTAAGCATATTTATGTCATTTTTACTTTTGTTATTGCTCTAATTCAGGGAGAACAAATGTGGTGCATGCACACACAGACACACACAGACACACACGTTCCTATTGGAAGAGATTTAAACAGCAAAAAAACATATTCCTGAATCTCATGCTTATTTAGGAAACTACAGATTGAGACATAAGCTCCTTAGGAAGACGTCATATACAGAGTGAGAAGTAAAGTCACTTTCATAGGGGGCGGTCTTTGGCCTTGACCAGCTCAGGCAGGGGGTCTCATCGAAATGAATGTGGACACCAGTTGTCTGTCACTGTGTTGTTGTTGTTGGTCTGAGCGCACACACACACACACACACACACACACACACATACACACACACACACACACACACACACACACACACACACAGGGACACTGGGAACTCACAAAGAAAAGAGTCCTGTGTTGCAATGTGTAAACACTTTTAGAAGATGAAATGCAAACTGGCATCTGAAATGTTTTCCTTGACCCTGCGCCCCCTGCTGTGGACGTCAGGGTCAGGGTCACGTCCCCCCCCCCCCCCCGCGCGCGCGCGCAGGCTCGCCTGTGCTTGTCTCGCCTGTGCTTGTCTCTTGGAAAAACTATTTAAGAAACAATCAATCTGACAAACCCGTCAAACTGTCTGAGCGTCGGCCGCACTGCTGTGAAAACACTCGGATCCTAAAATTAGCAACTTGAAGATGAAATGACTGCACAAGAAAAAAGACACTAAAATAACATTCACACAATCCGCCAAAGGCCCAAACAGGCTTTCATTAAAGATTGTACTGAAATATTTTGGATAAAGTATTACAGTTTTTTACGATTGCATAAACACTAAAATCCAAAGTATAACACAATTATCAAACCTGACACTCAAGGAGCAAAACATGGCTGCACCACTATAAGCACAATGTCAGCTTCACACTTTTTGCAAAACAATACACACAGTGATCTGCAAAACACTAAACACACTTGTATACATTAAACACAGAAGGATATCAAGATGTCACTTCCTTGCAATTCCTAAGCACAGCCTGTCAAATGACCACCCCTATGAGCCAATTGGTTAAACACAACATGTTTAACCATTTGGCGTTTAAACACAGCATTGCTTAATTGTAGACACACCTATCAGGTTTAAGCACTATAGCAATGCAGCAGCTGAGTTCACCTTTTTTCAACCAAAATGGAGCTTTTGCTCAAAAAAGAAGAAGAGTGAGGGTGAGAGGGGGAATCCATGGAGGTGGAGAAGGCTGCGTCTGCGGCATTAGTAATGATGTTGTGTGTGTGATGTTGCATACTGCACACATAACTTTCATAATGTAAATGTACTGTATTCCAGACCTATGCTGAACTACACAATCTTGTCTTTCACTGTATTTCTGAGAGTTTTACAGATGATGCTGAGGAAATCACATGAATTCATATAATAGATGAGGCAGGGTTCAACCTGACAAAAGCAAGAAGGAGAGGCAGAAATATCATTGGCCACGGGGCTATAATCCATGTCCCAGGGCAACGTGGGGGTAACATCACCCTTTGCGCTGCCACTACACAGAATGTGGTCGTCCTCCTTCACGCCAACATGGGCCCTCACAACACACCTCACATTCTCACATGTTTGGACCGATTACACAACATCGTCACAGCAGTGAACCACAGGCACCAGATACAATCCATTGTCATCTGGGACAATGTGTCATTCCACCGCTCTGCTCTGGTCCAGAACTGGTTTCAGCACCATCCACAGTTTACAGTACCATACCTTCCACCATACTCGGCATGGTGGTGGAGGGTTTACGATCTCCAGCCCCAGGCTCAGCTACCCCTCATGGAAACTCTACTGGATACAGAATTTTCTGCTTGTCTGATATTTGTCGAGCATTCAGTGTTATGCACACTCTTGTAGTAGCATGAAAACTGGGACATGTTTTGTTGTGATTCTCCATGTTGACATGTTGACTGATTTGGGGATGTGGAGAGAAATAAATTCAGTTTTCATGAGTCTGCAGTATTGGTCTTGTGTAGTGTTTGGTGAACTTATTGTATATTTGCACTTTCTCAGAGTACTTCACTTATAGAACTCTAATCACTGAGAACTGGAATTGCTAAAAGTGTTTAAGGTTAGCAACAGCAGTGTGTAACTGGCTAAAGCAGAATTAAGTCATATGAAGCGTGTGTGTTTCATATGGCAAAATAATATGATTTTGATAAAAAAGTGTATAGTTTTTACAAGAGTGTTTAGTTTTTCAAAGGATCTGAGGTGTTCTGCTGATTGGGTGTGTGGTTGTGCTGATTGTGTTTAGTTTGAAACACCGGGCCCTGTTTTGAAAATCGTGCTTAAGCAATCGAAAAAAACTGTAAACATCATCGTATTAGGCCGTCATGAAGTATCAGGAGCGGGCGAGTGAGTCTGTGTGTGTGTGTGTGCCTGTGCGCTCCCAGATAGCGCACCGGTGACCGACTGCTTCTTAACTATGGAAACAGTGAAAACAGTGAAAACACAGAGTTTCTCTGGTCTCAGCTGCTCAGAGATCAGCGCCGCAGCTTCTTGATCAGAGCAGAAGCTGCAGTTGGTTTGAACCAAGCTTCAGTTTCTGTGTTCGCCTCCAGTCTGACCAGCTCTCACTTTTTGTTTTCACATTTAAAACTAAATATATATTTTTAAGCTATTAGGCTGCAGCTATATGTTTTTATAGAAAAGGAGTTTAATGTGGCTATTAAATGTGACTAAAACTAGACTAAAATGTAATTCGTTTTCGTCGACTAAAACTAGACTAAAACTAAGAAGGATAAAAATGACTAAATGTGACTAAAACTAATTTTAATTTTCGTCAAAAGACTAAGACTAAGACTAAATCAAAAATAGCTGCCAAAATTAACACTGCCTCTAACCCCCTTTGCTTCAATTCCTTTAACCCCCTTTGCCTCAATTCCTTTAACCCCCTTTGCCTCAGTTCCTTTAACCCCCTTTGCTTCAATTCCTTTAATCCCCTTTGCTTCTGTTCCTCTAACCCCCTTTGCTTAAATTCCTTTAACCACTTTTGCTTCAATTCCTTTCACCCCCTTTGCCTCAGTTCCTTTAACCCCCTTTGCTTCTGTTCCTCTAACCCCCTTTGCTTAAATTCCTTTAACCCCCTTTGCTTCAATTTCTCTAATCCCCTTTGCTTCAATTCCTTTAACCCCCTTTGCTTCTGTTCCTCTAACCCCCTTTGCTTAAATTCCTTTAACCACTTTTGCTTCAATTCCTCTAATCCCCTTTGCTTCAATTCCTTTAACCCCCTTTGCTTCAATTCCTCTAATCCCCTTTGCTTCAATTCCTTTAATCCCCTTTGCCTCAATTCCTAGTGTCCACTTTGCTTCATTGAAGAATCAATCTGCAGCAACCAGCCAATTGGTAGAGCAAAGAAGAACAAGAGATTTTTCATGCAAAACACATTTCAAACAGCGAAAAAAACAGTCACAATGGAATTCACTCAGAAAGTTAAACAAATGGACATAAATGCAGAGACTGTCCGCCCGTACTTTGAAAGCTTTTTTACGAAGCTCACAGCAGAGCAGTGGGAGAGGTTGAAGTCATGCAAACCGGATGAAGCTACAACATTTATGTTGGCAGAACTTCTGCTGAACTTAATGACGTCTGTTTCAAATGCCATTGTAAAGCGACGTCCTCGTTCACCCGTGTCTGAGGATAAAGTTCGGTCCATTCTGGGAGACACTCTCAGCAACAGTCTTTCACCAGGCAGCACAACAACGTCTGAGAGTTTGGATAAGCTCACAGACCTGGTTGTAGAGGAGGTGACAGAGACAGTCAACTCCACCTTGTCTGTGAGCTCCATCTGTGGGAGCTCTGAGAAGCCTACACCAGCCCGCCTTATTAGCCCCGCTAAAGTCCAACAGATGATCTGTTATGCCTGCGAGTCGTTAAAGACAGACGGACGAATCAATCAATTGGTCAAGCAAGGTTGGGCTATCTCCTCAGAGGAACAGGACCCTTCTGACGATCCCATTCTGGTTAGTAGGAATGAAAGACTGAAGCAGTCAACCCTAGCAGTGGTCACCAGCAGTGGGAGTCAAAGATCAAAGCAGTCTTCATCCTCAGAAGTCAGCAGCGGAGGGAAGAAAAGATCAAAGCAGTCTTCATCCTCAGAAGTCAGCAGCGGAGGGAAGGAAAGACTGAAGCAGTCAACACCAGCAGTGGTCACCAGCAGTGGGAATAAAAGATCACAACAGTCGTCACCATCATCAGAAGTCAGCAGTGGAGGGCAGAAAAGACTGAAGCCGCCAACACCAGCAGTCGTCACCAGCAGTGTGAGTAAAAGATCGAAACAGTCTTCATCCTCAGAAGTCAGCAGCGGAGGGAAGGAAAGATCAAAGCAGTCTTCATCCTCAGAAGTCAGCAGCAGAGGGAAGGAAAGACTGAAGCAGTCAACCCTAGCAGTGGTCACCAGCAGTGGGAGTAATAGTTCGAAGCAGTCTTCATCCTCAGAAGTCAGCAGCAGAGGGAAGGAAAGACTGAAGCAGTCAACCCTAGCAGTGGTCACCATCAGTGGGAGTCAAAGTTCGAAGCAGTCTTCATCCTCAGAAGTCAGCAGCGGAGGGAAGAAAAGATCAAAGCAGTCTTCATCCTCAGAAGTCAGCAGCAGAGGGAAGGAAAGACTGAAGCAGTCAACCCTAGCAGTGGTCACCAGCAGTGGGAGTCAAAGTTCGAAGCAGTCTTCATCCTCAGAAGTCAGCAGCGGAGGGAAGAAAAGATCAAAGCAGTCTTCATCCTCAGAAGTCAGCAGCAGAGGGAAGGAAAGACTGAAGCAGTCAACCCTAGCAGTGGTCACCAGCAGTGGGAGTCAAAGATCAAAGCAGTCTTCATCCTCAGAAGTCAGCAGCGGAGGGAAGAAAAGATCTAAGCAGTCAACACCAGCAGTCATCAGCAGCAGTGGGAAGAAAAGTTCGAAGCAGTCTTCATCCTCGAAAGTCAGCAAAGAATGTGAGAACACAGGATCATCAGACAGGAGGGCCAGGGAGAAGACTGAAAAGATCCAGGCAGAGGTCAAATATAAAACGTATGTCAGTGTTCTCTCGGACAAGCTCGTCACACAAATCTATAAAAAGGCAAAGGTGACCTGTAATGATGATGACACAAGGCATCATCTGATGGAGAGAATATGGGCCGAGGTCAAAGACATTGACTCACCTTACATCCTGAAAAGAAGCCTTGACATGAACATTTACAAGGAGTTGAGTAAGAAGTGGCCTTCTCCAAAGACGCTAATGTCTTCCCTTCTTGGAAGAGATCCAGGACTTGAGATATTAATAATCGCCATTGTGAGAAGACGCCTGTGCAAAAAGCCTGGCTTCTTCTCCTCTTTAAGAGCAGGCATCTCTTCCTTCTTCAGGAGATAATAGGTGGATGATGTTACTCCTGACATGGCTTTTATTAAGTCTGAAGTTCTGCAATGGGTTTTCTCAGGGTGCTCCTGTTATCCCAACATTTATAAAAATGAATAAAATTTCTAAAATGGAATTATTTGTTCTCAGTATTTATTCCACTCAGACTAAAGTTTTGCTGTTTTTCAAGCTGAAACTTCACTGTTTCTCAAGTGCAAGTTTCTTCCTTTAATTCCTCAGCCATCGGTACCTTCACCTGAACTTAGCTCCCAAAAGCTGTATAAGGCAGAGGAGAGTAACCTCATTATGGCTGGTGATCAAATAGCAATAGTAATCATCTAACTTTCAGATATTTTCAGAATAAGAGTCACAGTTGCTGCACAGAATCAGCGTAAATGGATAAAGTGTTACTTGATTGTGTTTGTCTTTAATTAAAAGGAAATTTGAGATCTCAACTTTTTCAATTTTGGAGTAAAATGTCTTCTTATATAATATATGGCATTTTGTATGGGACTGCATTAGGTCCACTCAGTGTACCTACACATTGGTTATTAAATTAGGCATTGCTGTATTTCAAATAAACACAATTTCAAGGTAAAACTGGAATTGAAGATGGAGCACAAAAATTGTGTGGTGTTCGTGTTTTGATCACTCAGCCAATGTTCACGGGTCTGGTGGACCCACCGCATTATTCGATCTTTCAAGCAATACAGCTACAACAATATATGTCAAAATACTTAACAGATGTTAACTTTATCCCAATTACAAGCAATATAAACAGCATATATGGTTAATATTTGTCATTTACCCCTATTAACTCACATTTATGAATAAAGGTGCTTTTCGTTATTTGTGATAAAATGCAATCTAACAAAGAAACATCAATTACAATCAAGATATGATTGGAAAAAACGAACAGGAAACAAGGTTCTTCATCAGTATTGAAGTCTATTTCTTGAACTTGAACACACTCATGTCAGTCTACATGAGAAATGATTTTTGAAGAGAGAAAATCTTTGGAAGCCAACAGGCACGTGCACAGACATTTGGGGGGGCAGGTGCTCAAACCCCCCCAAAAATGGCACCCATCGCCAAAATTATTTACCAAATTAAAAATAATAATAATAAATAAATAAAAAACACACTAGGATATTTTCAACTTATATATTTATTTTCTTAACAAACTAACTCTAATTATCAATTTGAATAAATAAACGAAAAACAGGCAAAAACTGAAAAAACAAGGCCATATTGAATAACCAAATAATATGTTAGGGTTAGGGTTAGTGATGTGATGGGCTCCTCTGGACCAGGTAGGGTTAGGTACTGCAGTACAAGGTCGATCCAGGTGGAAAGCGCAAACACACGTATTGTCTGTGAAACAAAAGCCTAATACCAGACTAATGGATATAATTGTTCGATGAGTTATTTTTGTGTAACAGTCAAAGTTGAGGGGTGTGGCTTATTGTCACGTCAGAGTTTCCAGGGATCTATTAGTCCCATTAGCTTCCTCTAACCCCCTTTGCTTCAATTCCTTTTGATTGCATAAACACTAAAATCAAAAGTATTACACAATTATCAAACCTGACACTCAAGGAGCAAAACATGGCCCAGATCTGCACCACTATAAGCACAATGTCAGCTTCACACTTTTTGCAAAACAATACACACAGTGATCTGCAAAACACTAAACACACTTGTATACATTAAACACAGAAGGATATCAAGATGTCACTTCCTTGCAATTCCTAAGCACAGCCTGTCAAATGACCACCCTATGAGCCAATTGGTTAAACACAACATGTTTAACCATTTGGCGTTTAAACACAGCATTGCTTAATTGTAGACACACCTATCAGGTTTAAGCACTATAGCAATGCAGCAGCTGAGTTCACCTGTTTTCAACCAAAATGGAGCTTGTGCTCAAAAAAGAAGAAGAGTGAGGGTGAGAGGGGGAATCCACGGAGGTGAAGAAGGCTGCGGCTACGGCATTAGTAATGATGTTGTGTGTGTGATGTTGCATACTGCACACATAACTTTCATAATGTAAATGTACTGTATTCCAGACCTATGCTGAACTACACAATCTTGTCTTTCACTGTATTTCTGAGAGTTTTACAGATGATGCTGAGGAAATCACATGAATTCATATACATAGATGAGGCAGGGTTCAACCTGACAAAAGCAAGAAGGAGAGACAGAAATATCATTGTCCACGGGGCTATAATCCATGTCCCAGGGCAACGTGGGGGTAACATCACCCTTTGCGCTGCCACTACACAGAATGTGGTCGTCCTCCTTCACGCCAACATGGGCACTTACAACACACCTCACATTCTCACATGTTTTGACCGATTACACAACATCGTCACAGCAGTAAATCACATTCACCAGATGCAATCCATTGTCATCTGGGACAATGTGTCATTCCACCGCTCTGCTCTGGTCCAGAACTGGTTTCAGCACCATCAGCAGTTTACAGTACCATACCTTCCACCATACTCTCCGTCTCTAAACCCAATCAAAGAGTTTTTCTCGGCTTGGCGGTGGAGGGTTTATGATCTCCAGCCCCAGGCTCAGGTGCCCCTCATTGAAACTGAACTGGATACAGAATTTTCTGTTGTCTGATATTTGTCGAGCTTACAGTGTTATGCACACTCCTGTAGTATCATGACAACTGGGACATGTTGTGTTGTGATTCTCCATGTTGACATGTTGACTGATTTGGGGATATGGAGAGAAATAAATTCAATTTTCATGAGTCTGCAGTATTGGTCTTGTGTAGTGTTTGGTGAACTTATTGTATATTTGCACTTTCTCAGAGTACTTCACTTATAGAACTCTAATCACTGAGAACTGGAATTTCTAAAGGTGTTTAAGGTTAGCAACAGCAGTGTGTAACTGGCTAAAGCAGAATTAAGTAATATGAAGCGTGTGTGTTTCATATGGCAAAAATAATATGATTTTGATAAACAAGTGTATAGCTTTTACAAGAGTGTTTAGTTTTGCAAAGGATCTGAGGTGTTCTGCTGATTGGGTGTGTGGTTGTGCTGATTGTGTTTAGTTTGAAACACCGGGCCCTGTTTTGAAAATCGTGCTTAAGCAATCGAAAAAAACTGTAAAATTAAAGATACATTTAATAAACCGTATGGATCAACGTCAGTCGTCTCACGACAGGTCAATAAAAGTTTCTCTCGTCACAAAGAAGAACTGATGAAAAGAAAAACCACCAGAGTCTGATCTTCAACACACATAAAACCAGACCAACCAGTACCAGCCTGGACTGGTTCCCTGTGTTTGATCGAGAGGAGACACAATGAGGAGACGATGACAGCCGCTGGTTTCATCTCCTCCTCCTCCTCCTCTCCTCCTTCATCTGTTCATCCATGGGTCCCACGTGTCAGACGGCTTCCAGCACGAGGCCTCGGCTGCTGCAGGAGCTGTAGAGATGGAGGAGGACGGATGGAGACGTGTGATTAGAAGGGGATGAGTGGATTGTGGTCAGAGTGTGGTTGTGTATGGAAGGAGGAGAAAAGTAAAGAAAGAAAGGGAAGGTGATAATTATAGAGAGTCTGTGGCAGTTTGAATGTCCTGGGAGGGGAAGAGACATTTCGTCACCACACGAGAGGACGATGCTGACGGATTAATATCGACGTCTTTAAAACACAAAAGGTGTTAAAACAACTTTAAACTGTGTGTTGATGTGTATTTACTGCACTTATTCAGGTTAGTGTGCATTTAAAACTAAAGTGTGTGTTTGTATTAAAACTAAAGTGTGTGTTTGTATTGATGCGTCCAAACAAGCACCTCGTTACAGTCTGAACAGGAAACTCCACATCGGGACGTCACCCTGCTGTGTGTGTGTGTGTTTGTGTGTGTGTGCGTGTGTGTGTGTGTGTATGTATGTGTGTGTGTGTGTATGTATGTGTGTGTGTGTGTGCCATTGTCTCAACAGAGATATCGCCCCATATTTCTCATCATTCACAGGCAACTAGAACTCAAACACTGTGTGTGGGACACAAAGGGGACAATACATCTGTACTTATAATTTACTTTATCCAGATATGTAATGTAACATTTAAAACATAAAGTATCTACAAGTTGACAAAATATTAATTCTGAACTAATCTGCAAAACAGTCATTTGAATTTGTTAAAACATTAAAATCCAACAACTGAACATTTGTGCTTATGTTTAGTTCATCCAAAGCTCTTAATTTGTATATATGGTAACAATTTAAAGAAAAACACAATATACATATATACATTTTAAATTGCTTTAAGTTTAACATGTAATATTATCCTCACACCGGATCCAGGATGTGAGCACTGGTTCTTTATAAACTCCAGCGACCAGCAGCCTCCTCTCTTCTCTTCTCTTCTGACACTTCATGCACTGGAGTAACCATCACCTGTGAGCCCAGTCAGGAACAGAACCAGTCCACGTGCATGTGGAGGACACTGGGCACGATCCAGCAGCTACAGCAGATTTCAACATCCTCAGAAAAAACTTCCACACAAAGTTTTGGAATCAAAGCTTCTGCTGTGTGTTAGGACCACTGTTGTTTTTCATTACTGGTGTTATCACCCACAGCTGAGAAGGGGACACTCCCTCTCTCTGGGACCTGTCAAAACACATGTAAGGACTCGTCATAATCTCCCTCACCCTTCGTCCTGGTCTTCATCATATCCAGTAGTGATAACAAAGAGACACGACTCACAATCACAACGAGAGCTTTTCATTGCGATTCACAAATCGGACAATTTATAAGTACAGTGACGAACAACTTGTTAAGTTTTAATTTAGGTTTTACAAAATAAGAAAATACAGTTTTCTCCTGGTACATCCGCACCACAGAGTATCATGAGTATCAGGACTCGGGCTGTGGTTGACTGGGAGCTTGCCATTGGTTACTACTGGTATTAAAAAAGGTTTACGCAATTTCGGAAGTAACAGTGAATAATGTTTAAGATTTTAGATCCAGAAGGAGTAAAACTCTTATCTTGAAATATATTTAACTGTTTCTTACTTAACTTACGTCTTTATTCTTTTTATTATGACCTTTCCCCCTTATATTAAAACCAATTAAAACTACACAGAACAGCTAAAATCCCACCGTTACCCAGTCTGTTACCATATTAGGACTTCTCCCTCATTAAATCATAACTTTATTGTCAACATCTTTCTTCAACATGGCTCCAGGCTTAAGTTGGGATGAAAATGATACGACGGCGAAATGTCCCACGTTTGATACCAGAGTCGTAGAATCTGCTGTAGTCACATAAACAACAACAACAGTGTGTTCATCCTCACAAACAGAAGTTTCCTTTGTGCAGACGACTCGTCCCTCACACCCTGACAGTAGATCCGTCAGCATCTCCCGCTCCCTCCTCTGCTTCTATACAGAGACCTGTGCAGAGATTACCGCCTCGGGGGGGCTTCGTCGTTTCATCTCTAGCTGCAGTGAAACACGTAGATTTTCTCTCACACGCTAAGAGACACGAAGAGACCACCAGTGCAGCCCTTTGACAATACACAACGTGCTCACCGGCACTTTCACGATCTCCTGTAACGTTCTGCCTCAGAGCAGCAGCTCAGTGACAGAAGAAACTAATTCTCACAACATCCAGAGATTCACGTTCCCTGAGAAGATGTTTTTTTTATCTGTTTAAATCTGCTTTATATGACACATTGTGTTTTTTTCTAGCGATCAAAACAGATGGTCGTGAATATTGTTTTATCGCTCTACACATTTTAGCAGACTGTGCACAATTGTGTAAGAAACCACACACTTAGCGCTGCGTGAGTCATACACACATACAAACTGGGATGATTCCTGATGGCGTGTGGACTGGTGACACCTGTGGTTACCAGTTCACTCAGGGACACAGCGCGTGTTTGGTTTTAGGTGAACACAAAGGTACACATGCTGTTGATCTCTTTAAACAGCACTTATTAATCCTGACATGGTAAATAATGGAGACTCTTACTGGGAGTTAATGGGTCAAACACTTCATGAGACTCAAACTTTTTATACCATTGAATGTATATCATGTTTTTATTATGAGTAGAAGTTTCATTGTTTGTATTTATTACCTGTGAGGTTGAGTTTTTACATCTGTCCATTTATTTGTCGATTTATTTGTTTGTGAACATGTTTATATAAAAAGTACTTGTTTTATAAACATGAAACTTGGTGGAAAGAAGCTGTATGAGTCATAAAAGAACCAATTACATTCTGGTACAGATCAGAGTCGAGGGGGGGGGGGGGGAGAGACAGGAATTGTTTTTCACTTTCTTTAACACTGTGAGATTTTATGCATTATGCAAAAATGTCCTTGATTTCTCATAAAATAATGAATCTTGATGCAAATAAATCTGACATGTTCAGGGGACTGATATTTATGAATGTGTCAAATAACTTATTCACGAGCAGGGAGAAAATAATAAAGTAGCCAGATTCAAACCCTCAACCTCTTTGGCTGTGAGGCAATATTCATAACCACTGTAATTGTCCCCTACAAATGAATAGAGTCCACATTAACTCAACTTTCTCCAAATGAAAACCTCCTGACTCCTTCTCTTTGCAGTCGGGCTGCAGAGACACTTCAGCCTGGAGCCGTCTGTGGTGAAACTTAATGTCCTCACTCGATCATTATGTATTTTCATGACATGAAGCTGCAGAATGATGATCTGATTAAATCACAGAGCACGTGACAAAAGGTCAGAAGAGCAAAAACCTCTGAGGGACGCAGCAGAACTTCAGAACATCACGGACACACGAGTGGAAAAACTGCTGCTTCTTCATCCAGTGAAGCGAAACCACTTAATCTCAACTGCAGACATATGACACACATTATGAAGTGTACACACACACACACATCGGGCCTGTCACACTCACTACATCTTTGGGTTTATGAGAACACGGCCTGTTTCTGCTCGGAGGCACAGTCGTGGCGTCCCGTGACATCAGTAATATTTCAGACATAAAACAAAATCTTCTTCATTTAGACAAACAAGGTTAATATCATAAAAATCTGGAAACTTGGTTAAATCCCCTTCACTGAATTTTCCTGTTTATAGAACCACGTGTGTGTTGTGGTTTCTCCTTCAGGGTTGAAACATGCTACAGGTCAATGGTTATGGATCTAGAGTTTTCTTAAATACGTTTGCATTATGGTGAAATATGTTAATAGGTTATTCACATTTGTAATCATCCGAGGAACTTTTTGTCCGTAGCTCTGTCGCTAGTTGATGCAACAAGAAGACAAGAACATCTCATTTAAGTAAAACATGGACAATATGGCAGCTCCCTAAAAGTGAATCCAAAAGCATCTTGATCGCCCCCTGGTGGCTGGCTGGAGTATAAGTCATAAACCCTGCCTCCTCCATGTTATGGTTTCCTGTCATCTGATGTTGTTCTTATCACACTGATGTTTGCTGAAGTCTTTAAGTTTCTGATAAGTTCTGATAAGAGGACTGATGTCTATGAGTGTGTCCACATTAAAATGCAGATGTGAGATTTGAACGTGGTTATAGAAAAGGACTGTTGGGCCTCGGTGGAGGTCTCTACTCCTCTGAGTGCCAGTGTTGTTCTTTCTCCTCGTCTCCCTCCGTCCTCTCACAGAGTCTCCATCAACAAACCTGGTATATTTTCTCTGACTCAGCTCCGTCTCTTCTCCGCTCACTTCAGTCGGGCTCCGTGTCCTGAGGGCGTTGATGCTGCCTGGTGATGGCTTCTCCGGGCTGAGCGTTACTCTCAATGAGCCGTGGAACCGGCGGCCAAAGACAACAGCAGGCCTGGCAAGCTTCCCAAGTAAACACTATGATCAAAGTGAGGGCCGCGCACAATAGCTCCTAAATGCTGTGAGGCGGAGAACGTTCACCGTGGAGCCGATGGTTTGATCCTCGCAGGAGCCGAGCACCAAGGTCTTTAGGAACTAGAAGCATTTGTGGTGTGGGGACCATGTTCTTCTCTTTCCATGGACAGTCTTCTCTGAGTATATAAGGTTGTTTTAACAGCATAATGCTCCATACATTAAATTAATGCACATTGGGAACCTGCCCACGATCTTTAACTGTCGGCCACTTCTCTGGAGAAACAGGAGGTCAAAAGGAATGTTCCACCACCGGAGACTCTTTGATAATCACAGATAATTGATCCTAATGACCACTTTCATATAAAATAATAAAACTTTGTGTAATTAACTTTTAAAGTTCACTTACTTTCCAAAAGGCCTCTTCTGTTTCCACTCCAAGAAAAAGGTTTGAACACTTGAGGACGTGGACTCTGAGTTAGAGATGGACTGTTCACAAACTAGAAGATCTTCTCAACTGTTCTTTTATTAAGTTTGAACGAAGTGAAACCAGGAAGTCGAGGCCACTCTTTTTATTTATCGAGAACCAGACAATAACTGAAAAAAACAGCAATACTTGCAAAACAGGATTAAAGTTTGAAGGATGTTCAAACCTGCAGCCAAAAAGAGAAAAAGGGGAACGACCTGTTCTCAGGAAAAGGAGCAGAGATCCAGCTCATGTCCTACATTCAAACCATGTGTCTTCCTGCTACATTACATTCAGGGCTAATAAAATATTCTCTTGGCAAAGTTTTTTATTTAATCCTGCACAACTGTGGAAATTTCACCCATAGTCCTTTTGTACTGGGAGAGCAGGATGAACCAGTTGTAGGATTTCATTGTGTGTTCAGTTTGTGAGGATATATTTTGTTGGGGGGGTTTTTGAGTGAAGAAGAGTCGGACTCAGGATGGAAACCTCTCTGAGTCCTGATTTGTCCTCTTGACCTCTGATCCATCCTATTACAACCAATCATCCTTTCAACTGATTGATACAATCATCTTTAAATGCTTCACTCATCAGTCACCACACAGTAACAAGGCTCTCTCCTCTCTCTTTTCATTTGTTTACCTTCTCGCTGACCTGAGAGCTGTTCATCATTAGTGCAGGTCTCTTGGATTCTGCCAAAAGCTGCAGATCTGCTGTGGATTTCACGCAGTGTGAAAACGTTGAGCAACTCACAGTGAGAGGAGGACGTCCCGAGCCAGAGCCGGACATGTGTGAACACTTGAATTGCGTCTGGCAAAGTGATGAGGGAATCAAACAGCCGAGAGAGAACGAGAGACTTCATGAAGACGTGGTGAGCTCAGGGAGGGCTGGGGTGCAGAAGGTGAGAGAGGTCGAGTGCAAGATGAGACGTGCAGCTTTTTAAAACTTCACTTTAATTCCTTTTTGGATTATTTGCTTTAATAACAAACGAGTGAGGCCGAAGTTTTCTCCTCATAAAAGACTCTTTGTCTCTTTTATCTCTGAATCTCTGACTCTAGTTCAGAAAGTATTTAGGATTTCATTTTTTTTAACGTAAAAACATGTGTTGTCTTAATTTAAGTTCTATATATTTAATTGTGTTTGTGTTGTCTTGATATTTATAGTAATTTATGACAAAA
The DNA here is from genome assembly GCF_947347685.1 of Pleuronectes platessa. Lineage (NCBI taxonomy): Eukaryota > Metazoa > Chordata > Actinopteri > Pleuronectiformes > Pleuronectidae > Pleuronectes > Pleuronectes platessa. The sequence goes on along the minus strand of NC_070628.1, from coordinate 4,979,258 downwards.
GTTTATTGTTAAAATGTAATTATCGAGCCTCAATTACATTTTGTTCAGGGGACTGATATTTATGAATGTGTCAAACAGGGAGAAGCTGTAAATTGGGATTATTCGCCAGATTCAAACCCTCAACCTCTTTTGCTGTGAGGCAATATTCATAACCACTGTATGTCCCCAACAAAATTAAAAGAGTCCACATTCACTCAACTTGCTTAATTTAATTTAAGTTCAATATATTTGATTGTATTCGTGTTGTCTTGTTATTTATAGTAATTTACCAAGTTGATGGTTAAACTGTAATTATCGAGCCTCAATTACATTTTGTCTGTCCCAGGAATCATCGCCATTTTTTTAATTCGGCCGATAAATCTGTAAAGCAGATATTATTATTACTCTTTAATATCAGTTCCAGCCTCTAAAGGTCCACGTCAGTCAGAATCCAGCCGCTCTCCTCCACCGCTCAACACACACTCAACTCTCCCAGTTCTAAATATCAGTTTCCATAAACACTCCAAACCCACAGACGTCTGTTTTCTCTGTCAGTCGTCCACTAATGTCCCCTCAGTGCAGTCGCTCCACATTAGTCCAGTTCTGTCAGTGTCAGGAAACAGAGTGTCCTCCCCGTGTGGGCGTGAGGACCCGGTGGTGGACAGACGTCTGCTCTCCACTCAGGGACTTTCTCTCTCAATGTCCCTCAGTGCTTCTGTCATCTCAACAGTTTGCTCCGGAGTCAAGTAATTGATGGATTATCCTGAAAACGCCTCTAGGTCCATGATGAATAAACTCTTGATAGATGGTGGTGGTGGGGGGGGGCTTTTATTTAAAATGACAGCACCCTGGATCAGAGCCCGAGTCAATTCTCATCCCAGCAGCTGTTTGTGTGTCTGTTGAGAGTGTCCTGCCGCCGGAGAAGGTAGAAAAATCATCACAACCACCAAGACACAACTCTGCAGTTAAGAATTAATTATAACAGGAGAAGCAACGTGTTATTCCCACTCTCCAACTTCACTAATAACACCAACGGGAGCTGTTCCACCTCACAGCAGTAGTTTGTTTTTACTGACCACAGGAACGCAGAGGTACAGTTCATCATGCAATAGTTCAAAACTATACTCTTCATCTTCTGCTTCCTATAGGACAATAATCTGAAGTTTATATAGATCAAAAAATGAATCTATGATCGTATGAAAACCGGTGAATTCTCAAATCTTTTGGGATTTTGGAATAAGATACGTCTCTTTTTCTTCCTCATGTCACATTTACACTGAAACTCCGTGTCTCTCCGTCTCCATCTTGTATTTTCAGAATAACACACAAAGTCGACGCTCGGCCTCAGGTTGTGTCTCGGTTTGTTTTCTCGGTCACTCCCGTCTGATGAGGTCATCACTGTGCGTCAGGTTGGCGGCGCGCTGGGTGCCGTCCTGCAGCTGTGGAGCATCAGGCTGGAAATCCCCTCGTCCCAAGTCCTGGGCCTCCGAGTGTGTGCACATACGAACATGAGAGAGTGTGTGTGTGTGTGTGTGTCTGTGTGTGTGTGTGTCTGTCTGTGTGTGTGTGTCTCTGCCTGTTGAGCTTGGCCGCCTGTGTGTGTATTTAGGTGCTGGATCTTGTGCATGGGTTATTTGTGAGTGTTTTATTCTGTGTGTTTATGTGTGTGTGTGTGTGTGTGTGTGTGTGTCGGTGGATGGTTTGAATTCTGGATTCTTGCAGCACATGTGGGCCCGGCATGTGGTTGTGTGTGGCCGACTGCGAGGAGGCGTGTGGCAAGAGATGTGTGTGTTTGATGGAGGGAGGGAGGGAGGGATGGAGGGAGGGTGGGAGGGATGAAAAGAATACAAAGCCCGATTGTGGTGCACTTTCATAACCGTGTTATCTTTTTCTGCCTCCCCCTGTGTGTGTGTGGGTGTGTGTGTGTGTGTGAGATAGAGAGAGAGAAAGGAGTAGAAAAATGAGGCCTGTTATTAAACTCTCTCCTAACTTTCCTTTTCTGCTCGCCTCCTTCCCTCCATCATCGTTATTGTTCGCAGTTTCACCCCGACGCCCCCGCACACGTTCCTGTGCTGCCTCCGTGTTTACTCTCTCTCTCTCTCTCTCTCTCTCTCTCTCTCTCTCTCTCTCTATCTCTCTCTCTCTCTCTCTCTCTCGACTCCCTCCAAGTTCCAGTCCACTCCCCTGGAAATCGGTCCCACTCGCCTGGAGCTGCGACGCCCACGTTTTCCCCACTGCTAGTTCACACAGAAACTCACACACACACACACAGACACACACACACACACACACACACACACACACACACGGTAAACACCATTTGTCTCTAGTTAATGTGTCGTTTCCAGTCGCTGCCCTTCTGAGTCACCTCTGATTCAGAGCAGCGGACGAGTGCTGGAGAAGGAGAGTGGAAAACACAGAGAAACTCAAAGTCTGAAGTGGTAGTTCTCCCCACTCCACTTGATGGTTTTTGAAATTTCACCTCCTCTTCTGGTGCCAGAGTCTCTTCACCTCCAATGGACGACCACTTGTCAATCACTGAGCCTGGGTGGTAACAAGCTCTGTAGCTCTAGTTCCTTCCATTGTGGCTATTGATGCTCCTGCCACTTAGACACTTTCAGAATAAACTAAAAGAACATTGATGTGGACGTTTTCCTGGATCTGTACTTTATTCTTGAATTTACTGCATTTGCTACTTCATGTCTAAACTTGGCTTTTCCACTTTTTCAAGTCTGCAAGGTTTGAGGTGTCGAGGGAACTCTAGTCTCCTCTTTGTGGGTCCAGACACATGGTGGAAGGTTTTTGTGTTTCTCAGGACCAGAGGTGCAGATACATGAAGGCTACTTGGATCCTAAAAGACCCAATAAGGACACAAAAAAATGTGGATACTGGAGAAAATAATAAATCTCACTGATGTTGCTGATGTTGATTTTAAACAGACGAGTTAGAGTTGAGTCGACTGCTCGTTGAGGATTAATGTGCATCACACGTCTGATCTTCAGTCGGAGGAGGAGAGGACTACATTTTTCAGCCTGTGAATAATAAAGTGTTTTAAATGACGTCTATGCAGAGGAGAATGTACTGTGGATGTGAACCATGCTCCTCACCCACTTGTTTCCTCTGCCTCTCAATCTCATTTATTAGAAACATCCCTCCGCTCTCCTTCAGTTTGTCTCCTCATTATTTCCATCTGTCTCAGTTCTCACCTCAACACCTTCAGACTCTCCAGATCAAACCTCCACAGTTTAGCGTCAGGGGTTCATTTGGTGTTTTTAAGCAAATTTCTGCACCAGAAATGGACGTTACAAGAATTTAGATTGTCAAATCTAACCAAAACATTATCTGGAAACTGATCCAGGACCAGTTCACGTCTAAAACACACATGTACACATAAAGCCACATCAACAATACACACAATAAAACACATTAACACATCCTTCATTATCCATATCTAACTTTAGGGCCAACACTGATGTTTTTTCCTGTTGTGTTCCTGTTTATTTCGTTTAACTTATTTTATTTATTGATTTATTTTGTTTTCCAGGAGGGGGGGGTGTCTTTCCCACGATCTGACTGGGATGAAGCCAGAGGGACGGAGACCAGGGCCAGGACGAGTGTCGCTAATGTAGTCGTCTCCCGTCACCCTTAACCGCCACACACACACACACACACACACACACACACACTCACACACACACACACACACACTAGAGCCCTTGTAAATCCCCCTCACACAGACAGTAATCCAGTGGCTTCACACATTCGTCCGAGCCAAATTCTTTCTGGCTCTAACTCATCACCTCTTCACCCCGTCCACTTAATGGGAAAAATATTATATTAAACCAAATTCCCAAAACACATGAGATAATAAATGACATAAGGATGACAGCATGGTCCGTGTTTATAAAAGACTATAACAGTTCCCCATCAGTGAAGCCAAAATGTTTCGATTGCCCCCTGGTGGCTAGCTGCAGTACAGGCCATGAACCCTGCCTCCTCCATGTTTGTGGGTGGGACAAGGACCAAACCAAGAAGTCATATTCAGACAGCAATTTGGTTTAAAGCAAAATTAAGTTGTTCCCTCAATAATAATACTGTATAAACAAATTATCACCTCAATCTTTACAGAAAAAATTACTTTTCTAAGACTTCTTCTGAAAAAGTTTATTCCTTTAACTCCAATGATCAGGAAAGCCAGTCAAAGTAAAAGTTAGGAGTATGGGAAAAGAAAACATGAAGGTGCAACCACTTTGCCGTTTACTGATATTTGATTAATCTATTAAATTCTCATCAATTTCAGGATTTCTCACCAATCAGGCTTCACCTCAATGTGTGATAATTATCTGTCATTTCTAAATTTAATTACTAATACAGTCATATGTTGTATTTTCAGAGAGCAAATCAAACAATCCTGCAGCTAAACAAAGTCAAGCCGGAGTTTATTTGCGCTGCAGCAGACCTCCGGGTGACTTCCAGCTTCCTATTGTTGTGCTAGAGTCCACAGAGGAAGCACTTGGATATTTACTGAGGCCGACAGGTTAAGTGCTTCTCGTGGCCAGTAGCTAAACTGGGAGCGACGAAGACGCTTGGAAAGCAAACCACTGGAAACTGACTAAGTTTCCCCCACAAGTGAAAACCTGTGGGCTGAGCTGCACGAAAGAAGCAAGTTCACTGTTTTGCAGTTTGGTTTAATAAGTTGAACTCAAACTGACGGTTCAGTGGAGTCAGGGAAACTACTCCACTTGAGCCGAGGGGCTGAGACGACATTTTTCTTTTTCTCAATGAGCTGAGAGACACACGTTGGACAAGAGACACATGGAAAAGACATTTGAATGCACGTCCTTCATCGACTGGTACAAGCCTGAAATTTAAAATACATTTGCATTAAAAAAAAGTCATGACCCACATGAACCACAAGCAGTTTATCAGACCACATCATCTGACTCTCATCGGTTTTTTAAATTATCATCTCTTGTGGCTTGAATCAAATCGGACTGATTCCATCTATTCATACGTATATTTGTTTTGTATATTTCTGTAACCCACAGATAATGAGGAGGGGGGGGGGGGGGGGGGGCGTCCATATTCAGAGGGGAGATTCATCATAAACCAAAAACGCAGGAGAATTCATGAGGGAAAGTCCCAGAAGGTGGAGATGAAGAGAGAGGGAGCAGGAAGGAGAGTGAGTCAAGGCGTCTTGTTATTGTTGGAAGGGCAGAAGGGGAAGATTGGAGGCAAAGTGCGTGTGTGTGTGTTCATATTTATGATTTATCGGCGTGCATGTACCCACCTGAAACTATTCACTTCTTTTGTGTACCCTTGACACTTGGTTGTATACCTACCAGCACCTCTGACTCTCTTTAATTAACACGCTGTAAATCTCTGGTTTAATTGGGTACAAAGACAAAGGCCAGAGCGCGGTTTCGTGATGTTTGTGGAAAAGCCGCTAGCTGAGAATCACTATTTGAGCTAAGCTGACACGACAGGTAACAACTTCTCACTTTAAATATGAAAGAAAACAAGAATGTTTCCCGAAAGATAAAACTATTTGAATCACTTTCCCAATGAAAAGTACAGATCAGCCTTGAGCTCAAGGACGCTACACATCAACTGTATCAACGCCCCAATGCACACGGTGCTTTAATGTGTTTAATCCCATATGGTCAATCAAGAGAATACAAAGTTTCAGGCACATCTGAATTGGCTTTACTTTAAAAAATAAATTATTCTGTCTATGGTTGCAACTTCCTTAACATTCAGGAATCTTGCTTCCTCACATTGCCACAGGAAAAAGATTTTTAAAATACCTGTAATCTTGAGTATGTGTTTTAATACATAAAAACTCCACAGTTAAAAAATGTACTGATAATATGAGCTGCAACTTTCAGTCATCTGTGGGTCCAAATTTTCTCAGTGAAAAATGCTGCAGTGTTCTTTTAAATTGATCTTTTCTTTGAATTGTGAATAAAACCAATTATAGTTTATATACCTTTGTTCGAAGTTGGGATCAGTCGTCAACAATAACAAAACATCGACCAGAACTTGCCTGGTTTTATACAAATGCCCGTTAAGTGTAAAGAAACATGATCATAGCTGTGAAGTTCTTTAATACTGAACCATCAAACAGACTTTGAGTAGAACCCGCTGCTCATAGATCTGCTGCCTCATGCATCCACCGAGGTGTTTATATCCTTGAATTTGACTTTCTGACACTTGAGTGTGATGTTGTTCAAGTATATTTATAACAAATCTTCACGAATGTCCCGTGTGGGTGTGAGAGAGGAGAGAGAGGGATCGAGGCCTGAGAACCACACTGAGTAATCAAGTGAGCTGAGGTAGATCCAGGCTGATCCACTTCCTAAGCTGCTAAAAATACCTGCGTGTCGGAGAGCGGGTGACCCCGAGGAGGCGGGTGGTCCCTGCTGCATGTATGTCGGCCGTGCCAGAGCCGCTTTCTCACCGGTGTTGTCTTTCAACAGCTGGCACGGAGCCCCTCACCGGACCACCAGTCCCACACTGCTGAATCACTGTAATGCTCTCTGAGGTTTGAGTGGAGTGTGGAAATAAAAAGCTCCAGAGTCCTAATTGCTCCTCGTGAAGCCAAAGTTTCGACAGACGTTTACAGCTGAATTTCCAGGATCCTGGATTAGATCTGGCAGAGACCTATGTCCATGTGTTGAGCACCAGTTCAAACATGTCAGGTGGGTGCTGGAGTCCGGGTGGGTAGTGTTTCCATCTTGGTAAAACCTTTGGATTGAACCCTTGTTGCATGACGTGGTCCTGTGGTCACGTTGGCTTCATCAGACCATGACCTTTAGCACACACCGGGGATGTTTACAGTTGATTTAGCAGTCGATCTACCAGGCTACCCTCACGCACGGTGATTCAGCTCGTTACCAAATGATTGTGGATTCAAGTGGTTGAGATGAGATTTCTCTGTGGGGTCACTGGGCTCAGCCATCGAGACAGGACGAAGAGTTTGGACGTCTGAGTCACAGCTCCACTCAAATCGAAAGGAGCCAGTGGATCGGGCTGTTGATTAGAATGACTCCTGGATGCTGTCCACTGTTTATTTTTTTTAGGTATACACAACTGGGAGGAGACCCTGAGCTGGACCCAGAACTCACTGGAGGCATGATACATCCAATGAGGCCATGGAACAGCTCGGGGTCGCAGCTGACCCACCATGACCCATCACACAGCACCCACCCTAGCATGGATGATGCCTTTGTAATTTTGTTTTAATTCAAAACTCATTGTGGGATAGATAGATACATCCTTTTATGGGTCTGTTGTGTGTAAATGTGTGTGTTTGTGGCTCATTCCGCCCTCTAACTTGTCTCTGTTTGCTGTTTGTTGGCGTTTTATAATTTAAAGTTCCTTCTTCTCTGATATTTCTTAAGCAGCTCTCGGAAAAACTCGAGGGAGAAACATTTAAACATGAGGAAAATGAGAGAAAGAGAAAACATGTCTGAACTAAGTGAGACTAATTTGCCTGTAAAGTGACAGAAAGGGTGGTTTCATGTTTGTAACCACCGAAGATCAAAATAGACATTAAAATGCATTAAAGTCATTAGGGGTCTTTAAATTCTCAGTAATGGAAACCAGTGACCACCAGTGGGGCCGTAACCGGCACCGCTCATTATGTAACAACGGCACCGCAAACAAGAGTCCCTGATGTGTCGACATTGTTCTGGTGAAACCACTAAGTGATCCGTGTTAGCTTGGAGCATTTACCAGTCCATCGAGGGGAGAGTTTTCCAGCCTTACTGGTAACTGGAGACTTATTTATCTTCCTCTCCTCTACTTGTCATCCCTGAAGCAAATGTCTCCCCAAGTCACCGGGTTGTAAAGTGATGAGGTCACTGGAGCGTCATTCATTTCCTCTAGTGAGCAGCTAGGGAGACTCCGGTGGACGTGCTGAGTCATCAGTCATCAAGACCCAATCAGTTTTAAACCCTCGATGGTTTTCATAGGTTAGTGTGTTTTGTTCTTGTGACTTTGACGACTTAAACAACTTCGATTCCTCTCGAATTCGACCCACAGGAGCATAAAGCCAGCTACTGCACACGTGCAACTACACAATGTGTGTGTGTGTATGTCTGTGTGTTTAAAAGTCAGGTGTTTTAAATGTGTGCAAATGAAAACCACAGGTCAAACAGAACCAGGAAGGGAGTTCCCAGCGTTAAAGGGGAACGTCCGAGCTGATTCTTAAGGCTTTTTGTTTATATCCTAAAGGCACCGGGGATTTAATACGTCGACCTGGTTCAATCGAGTAACCGCCAGAGAATACACATACACACACACAAACACACACACACACACAAACAGACACACACACACACACACACACACATACACACACATGAGCAGACTTCCCAGCCGTCATCACAGGTTTTTGAGTCCAGAAGAAATCCACAGAGAGTTGACCAATCAGAGAGTCTCACAAACACACACACACACACACACACACACACACACACACACACACACACACACACACACACAAACACACGCACACACACACACACACACAAGCAAACTTCTGACCCTGAGCTGTCACTCAAGCCAAAACTAGATTTAAGAATCTAGGCGTGTTTCTCATTTCAAAATAAAAAACATTATCATTTACATAAAGTCCTCCCTTGCCAATCTGACGGCTGCGACTCCTTCCTCATGAAGAAGACAAGCTAAGACTTTGTGTTTGGATACGGACGTGACTTAATGTATAAACACACACACACACACAACCACACTCAGAGGCCACATGTTTAAAGTAGACACACTCACATACGCCCACATGAGTCTTTGTGGAGAGGAAATGAGCTGGATCAGTCGTAGCAACAGGCGTGAACGCCCAGGGTAAACACACACACACGCGCACATAGACACATACGCACACACACACACAGACACACACACAGAGTCTGATGTCAGAGGTTTTCAGGTGGATGACAGACACACTCCTCTCACGAGTCTTCACTCAAGCTCCACATATCAGTGGCGTTTGCATTGGAAACACATGCGTGTGTACGTGCACTCTCAGGTACAGTATGTTATAATCGTTCTGATCTGTCAGGAGCCAAATGAGTGCGACTGAACTTGGCAGGAAAAGGTTAGTTCGAGGAGAAGGTGACGAGAGAGAGAAAGTCGGAGAAGGTTTACCAAAGAAGGTAAGACAGAGCCGAGTGGAGGAAAGAACGAGATGAACAGCGTGGAAGGGCAACGGTCACATCTGGCCGGAGTTAATGTCTAAGAGTGGAATGGATGGACCAACAGGGGGCCTCACACACACACACACACACACACACACACACACACACGTTTTTATTAAAGCTCTTGCATAAATGTTCTCTCTCTCCTCCAGAATATTCTGCTTCACACTGACATCAGCTCCCTCACGCACCATAAATCCTAAAAAATCCATATCTCTCCATCACCATAAACACCATTATGATAAATAGAGCAGTTATTCATCACTATGCACGAAGCATTTGACCCAAAGTCCTTCAGCGAGAGGTCACTGTGAAGTCCTGCTGTATTCCAGGAAGCACTCAAACCAGCCTCTGAATTAACAGCCACTTTCTGAGCGATGCCAGGACAAAGACATTGAAAGTTCCATGATTGTTATTTAATTGTTTCGGTTTTTCATTGGTGTGGAAAAGCCTGAAGTCACAGAAAAAGTTTTATTCAATAAATGTGTTTACACGGCACAAAGTGAACCTCCTTTAGTTTCAGTCGCAGCTTTGAGAAAATAGAATCATCTTTAGGGTATGTGTTATAAATGAGAAATATTCAAATCCAATGGCTGCACCATTCCAGCATTGTTTTTAAAATGATATTTCGGATTTCAACCCAACTTGTTTGGAATCTCCACGTGCTCCAGTAGAACCATTAGAATAAAACCATTTGAACCTTTCTTGTGTTTGTAGAGTTGGGACCAGTCGGACCAATGAGGTTTGAGAGATTAAAGATAAACTCCCCCGGTTTGATGTCAAAGCCCCTAAATCCCCAAATTTCCTCCCAGATACTGTTACTGTTTTGAAACTCAACACAGTTCGAACTAAAAACATCAATATTTCTTTTTTTTGGGCGGGGGGGGGGGGGGGGGGGGGGGCTCTTAGGCATAATAGAAACCATGAAATATCTTCAACTGTCTAATAAAACAGATAAAACTATATTTGATGCTTTTAAAAGTAATAAACTTTTTCATAGTTTGAATATGAACTAACATCTGCTCTCAACATCACATTGTTTGGACCAGAACAAGCTTTAACAAAAGGAAAAAGATCCTTTGGTCTTAAAACAAAACCAAGAGGCCACAGCCACAGACTGAATGGACGACCCCTCTCCATTTCCTGCCACTATTTAGTATGAAGCCATAAAATCTGTGCCGTAGTGATCAGGATGTTTGAGCCCATTTTTATTATATCATCCAAAAACTAATTAAAAAACAAACTTCCTGGAAAAACAAACACTTAACTTGAAAAAACACCTGCGACTCCTCTGAGAGGAACAATAAAGTGTCGTCAGCAAACAGACGCACTCGAGACGAAACACCTCCACAGAGTCGTCCTCCTGAATCCCACCTGGACCTGAATTGACACTGAATGAATCCTGTGTGATGTGCGCTGAACAAACAGGTTGATAGCTCGGTAAACTGAGGACGAGTCGTAAACCTTTCACTGCGCCGGGCTCTTGTTAAAACACCGTGAGAACCGTTTTGTCCTGGTGTGTTTACAGACGCCTGGAAAAGAGGAAGGTCGGATGTTTGTCTCACAAACAAGACGACAGAGGTAAATCTGTTTTGGTTTCTGTGACAACAAGCCCCCCCCCCCAGCTGCCTCTGGACTCTGCATGTTTCAGGTGAATGTCAGAACTGGATCATTAATTTAAAAAACAGATGTTATTTCTCCTTGGAAAGAAAAGCCGCTCGGTGCCGACTTGTTAAAAATCAATCTGGCCAAGTCCCGTGAGTGTGTGCATGTGTTTGAGGCCGTGCACTTTTCAAAAGGTTGAGAGGTAGAAGTGTAAAAACAGCGACTCTGGTACTGACAAATGCTTCTCATTACAGAAGATGAAGTGGGTGTTGCACAATGACACAGTTTCATGAGGCAGGAGGAGAAATCAACACTATCGGGCCGATCACCTGCTGCTTTCCAAAAGTAGAAAGGGCCAAAGATTTCTGTGTTATGACTTCAGGGAGACGAGGAGTCCGACCAGATCTCACATGGACGTCTCTTGATTGCAGCAACAAACCTCCGTCCAAGTTGATTCAAGGCAGAACTTGGCCACGGTTCCCGAAAGTCTGAGCTGGAACCCGACCCTCAGGGCGGCTTTCCATCAGGGGGAGAGTTCGAGCGTGCAGAGTGGATTCAGGGGGAACTTTCGCCTTCTCTCTCTCTCTCTTCTCCCCTCTTTCCTCTGACTCTCAGCCGTCCTCGTGGTCAGTAATTATCATGTAGCCATTGCATATACTCTATTTAAAGAGCCAAAATTATCCGCTGCTGGGAGATGGAGGAATGTGCACCCCATAAACGAGTCACGCAGGGTGCATGTGTTTCTCTTCCCTCCTCGGTGCAATCAGAGCAATCAAGACTTCGATCGAATGGAACGGCCCCGAAGCAGCGATATGTTAATACTCGGTGATGACTCTCTCTCTGCTGCCTCGTGTTGTAACAGCTGTGGTTACAGCACACAAGAGGAAAAATAAACCCCCTCTGAGTCCAGTATGCAGCACATTTCTCTCCTCTCTCTCTCATCCTCTGTTTTTCTTTCTGCACTCTCTCTCTCTCTCTCTCTCTTCTTACATCTCTACAGCAACATCCACTGTTTACTTTTGTGTTCAGCGGGTCACGTATGCACTTGAAGTCAGGAGAAGAGGTACAAGCACAGTAAGTGTGAGGCTGCGAGAGCAAAGAGACGCGTGTGGAGATGTGGATGGAAAGTTTCCACCAAAGCAAAAGATCAGTAATAAAATAAAAGTTACAGGAAGTTAGTATATTTGTAATTCCTTTAATGGTTTGATTACAAATATAAGCAACTGTGTGTGTACATATACACATCAGAGTGTTGATCCTCGACCTGAGCCGGGGTTTGTACTCAGGGACTCGTTAACGCAAACTCACAGACTCACAAAGTGACAAAGTGACAAAGTGACCCTGTTGCCAACGTTTGCAAAAACTTGCTTCTCAGCCTCTGAAGCAGACAGATGTGAAATTTTAAAATAATCAATGGCCTAAACATTTAATCTTTCATTGGAAATCACTTCCTTGACGTTTGTACAATTTTTATAAAAAGAAACAAATCTTGCGGAGATTCCCCCTTCTTCTTCCTCCTCCTCCTCCTCTTCTTCAAACACGTCTCTTACAACCTGAGCCTCGGTCATCAGGCACATCGCATTGAGTCTGAATCTTTCTGTTATTTTCATGCTCTACCCTCATCTACTGTAATCGTCAGCCGTTGTCTAAAACTCTACTTTAAAAACTGTTTTGCAGGCGAAGAGCGCAAAAACAAACAAACTACATTTCCCATAATGCATTCCACCTCTCACAAGTATTTCAGCGAATCACGATGTTTTTCACAAAAGGTTTAACATTTTGCACGTAGCACCTGGTGTTTACACGTACATGTCACATCCGGTCTTAATGGGTCGACTGCACCAGAATCAGAACAGAATCCCTGTCGGGTTCATTCACACTCACCAAGTTACTCACTCCTTCACTCCCTCTCTCTGCCTCCTTCTCTTTTCTTACCCTCCACCTCCTTGTGTTACACTTAATAAGATCTAAAGCAGAGGCGGCGGAGACGTGTTGGAACGTTGGGGCCGGGTTCAGATTCCCTCGTCTCTCCTGCCAACGCAGAGTCACGTCCACCGGCAGCGTTCGATTCCTGTGTAATTCAAACACGTGTACAAACATCCTGCTAATTAGGTTCTTATGACACAGGCACATACGTGAAGGGGTAATTATGGTCATTTCATGTGTTGACAACATACACAGGATTATTTAACAGACAGGCTGAAATAGAGCTGATCTCAGTTCAGCTTTTCCGACCGAGAGCGGCTGCAGGTCTGGAGCCGCTCAGCCCCACAGGACCGACCAGAGCCTGGGGAGAGGCGGCACAGAGCGAGGGCGTCCAGTGGAGAAGCAATGGGAGGAAAATACTCTACACAACTGGTTCACAACCATGTGACACTGAGGCCCAGGAGCCGAACACCTCAGAGTTAGAATGATATGAACTTCAGCCACAAGAGGGAAGATATCAATCAAATCAGCTGTTTAGAATTTCCACCCTGAGGTTTTAATGCTTCTACTCAATAGTTTCAGTCATCATACCTTCTGATCCAGTCTCATGTGAGATCACCTTGACCTTTGACCTTTGACCAGTCGAATCTGATCGGTTATCTGTGACTCTAAGTGACCAATTGTGCCACATTTCTTAATTCTCCAAAGTCGTTCTTAAGATATTGAGTTCAAAAGGTATAAAAAGGGATTTGTGAGGTCTCAGTTGATCTTGAGTCCAAGTGAAGGATTGAACCAAGTATGAAGAAAGTCCTTCTTGGTGTTCTTGAGATTTCATGTTAACGAGAATGGCCCCAGATGATTCTGCGAAGGCACGACACCAGAGCGGCGCTGAGTTCAGTACTTAAACCAATTGAACTGTTTTGGAGGAGTTGTGCAGAAACGTTATAAAACTCCACAGAGGGAGCTCCAAAAAGAAAACTAAAAAAAGGCAACTTCAGCTTATTTGATTGGTTTGGAAGAAGCCGTGGGGCACAGAGCCGACCTATTTCCACATCGCCAGCACCACAATCATTATTCTTTGGGTTTTAGTGCTTTCACTTGACTTTCCACAGCAGTAAAGAAGCCACAAGGAGAAATGAGTCGAAGAAAGAAGAAGTGTTACACGCTCTGTTATGAACTTTAACACGCTCCACAACACTGACAGATATCAGTAGTTTTTAGATGATGGTTGTACGGAGACAGAAAGAGACAAGGCCTTAAAAATAGAGTGACAACGAGTGAGTCGGATGAGTTAAAGGCAGAAAAGGTGAGAATAGATAGAATCTTAATGGAGAATCATGAAAACAAGAAACCAGGTAATATCCAGGACCAATCAGAATAAAGAATATTAAATGATAAAGATGACTCATCAATTAAAGCTGCACTTTCATGCAATATTCAGTGATGGTTATAAAGGTGGACGTTTGTGTCAACTTCCTCCTGTTGGATAAAAATGAAGTGTTTTAGTTTTTTGCCTTTACATTCAAAATATGAACTTTATAACATGACATGTCAGTTTTGTGTTTTCCTTGTGACCTGTAGTTGCAAAAGCCCCAGAAGGATCAAGGTGTCGCAGGTTTAACTATGAAAACTTACAAAAAGGCCGAGAACCTGAGGTGAAAGACAGATTCCGTCAACTTCTATCACCAGGTTGCCCATGAGCAAGGCACCCTTCCTTCAATCGGTCGAGTGGAGCAGCGATCACTGGTTTACAGTGGATCAGTCGCTGCCGGGTTTGAATATATACGTGTGAATGTAAAACAAGGCGTCTGTGTTCAGTCAGTTTGAACCAGAGCCACCTTGTCACACCACCCCCCCCCCCCCACACACACACACACACTCACACACACTCCGGACCCCCAGCCCAGTTGTGTTTACACCACGGTGTCAACATCTGTGTGGGTTTCACCCAAACAACGGCTGCAGGCAAAACTCTGCAGAGCTGTGATGAAGGCAGACGTGTGCTGTAATCTGACAGGAGAGAGAGAGAGAGAGAGAGCAGGACCCGCTTAACCTCGACTCACACTGTGCACAGACACACTCACACACACACACACACACACACGTGTAAACAATGAAACCACAGTGCTCGATGACAGGTAGACACATCACAGTGTAAACATGTTGACAGTGAGACAGAGGAGGATGCAGAAGTTGTGACATTGTGCCTCGGACCAGTTTGACATTATTTTAACTTTACTCTCTGTCATGTGGTAGATGTTTTTTTTTTTTTTTAAAGGTTTCTAATGTTAAACCTTTATATGACTCAAAGTTAATGTCCTCAAAATATGGTTGAATCTGTTTCTCAGTAGGAAACTTTTATAGAATATAAAAGTAAAATTAATAAGCAAGGAGGAGTTTGGGACTTATTCTGCAGGAAGTCACTAATCCAGATGTTTTGGCTTCAGTCTCAGAAGCCGTCGTTCATTGTTTTCACTGGAATACATCAGATTATATAATGAATCAAATGGAACCTCTGAAAAAGAGAAATTTAACTTGTAGTTCAGCTTCATTTAGTCCTAAATACTTTTATTGATTTTGTAGTTAATGACCAGTCGGCTGTGGCGTCTCGTTTGTTGTTTCAGCATTAACGTTCCTCCTGTGTCTGAATCTCACGTGTTTGTCTTAATGTGAAAATATTGTTTTAAAGCTCATGTGCACATCCATTAATGATGATACTGAAAATCACTGGCGCCCGTGAAATTGGCTCATGTGTCGGTAATAACTATAAATAATGTGACGTACGACTGCTCTGGACGCGGCGAGTCAGAGGTCAAAGGTCATTCTGAGGGTTGTGAGGTTGTTCAAGGCCACGCTGAGCTGCACTCGTAGCACGATTCCCACGCCAAGGGGACGCTGCTTATTCAAAAAATCTCCCATAATGCATATTTGCTCGAGATGTATGACAAAAGTTCAAAACTTCCACACATTTCTTTTCCTTCATAAAGAGGTTTCCACTGGCGATATCTGAAAACCACATTAAAGAACCTGTGATCTTCCCAGTTCACAATAAAAAAGCTAAAAATAAGCTGGAATGCAAGATACTGAGGGGGATGAAGAATGTGGATATTTATAAAGTTTAAAGGCGGCGACCTACAGAAACATCTTAATAAGAACACGGTCACAGTACAGTAGAAAAATTTACAGAAGTTTACCCAACGTCTCCGTCGGCAATTTAAACATTTATCCACGCCTGAAGTCCCAATGACAGAGTCCACGTCCCAAAATGAGAAAGTAAGAGAACATATATCCCTATTGGGCTTTCTGACATCTAAATAATTTTAAATAATCTATTCAGAATAACACACAACAGACTATTTCCACTCCGGGTAATGAAAGACCCTCGTGTCGTTAGGCTTTCATGTTCCTGTAATTAAAGACAAATTGAGGAAGAATCCGAACACGAGGCCGTAAAGCGTCGGTTAGTCGGGCACGTCGCCTCGTTCACAGTCCAGTAATTAAACACCAGGAAATAATGGAGAAGGAAGGAGAAGAAGAAGAAGAAAGATGGTGACATAACGAAAATAGATGGAGACGACTTTCTTCACAGGAAAACATGAGAATGAGACTCTGGTTTGGTCTTTAAGTTTCAGACGAGCCTCCAGAGGCCATGTTTGAAAACGGCTTTTATGATCCAATTTAAAAACTTCCAGATTTGCACTTTGGTTAACGATCAAGTTTCTAATCTGTTCAACGTTCATACCTCAAATCTCTGAATCTATTTTCACTCTTCAAATGTAAAACTCTTTGATTAATAGACCAGGAGACTTGTTTTGGGTCGTTGAGGCAATGAGTTTCAAATAAGTCAAAGGGAAAACAGAAAGAGTTGTATTGTGACAAAGACTTAAAACGAGTCTCTGAAGCTTCACTTTGATTTTCTTCTCCCGTCCTCTGTCAGCTGCTTTTACTGTCCCTCCTTTCCGCTGGTTCCAGACAGTTTTTTTTCTCCTGCCAGTTCATCCTGTGGCTGATTTGTTCTTAATCAACTTCCCTCGTTCAAATATATGTGTCTGAAAAAAAGATGCATGTGGAGCCGGACCACACCTGCAGCATGGGAACCATCAGACTGGGCCGGGTCGCGTTCCTGACCCAACACGACGGTTCTGGCTCGACGCTGGGACGATAAATCAAACACACCCGTCCTCTGCAGCCGGAGACGAGTCGCCAGCTGCTTTGGAAAACCTCCGATTGCAGTGACTCTAGAAACTAGATGAATTTTTCATGGTAGACAGAGAAATAGAGATTAATTTGAATTCTTGTTTCCTGACAGAGGGGGAGATTCACATGTTATATTGGGAGCAATGGGATTCTTCGACTGCTGATCCAAACCAACTGGGCCTCGAGACTCGGAGTGAACTTTAAAACTCATTAGACGCGTTTCAATGGACACCAACACTATATAATCAAGAGTCTAAAGGAGGAACTTCTATGTAAACGGCATTTTCTCATTATTTTAACCTGAATCAGGTCCTTCTCTGAACAAGCAGAGCCAGTCCCATCAGAAGAGTAAGCAGCTGTTCCCCCAGGGGCCCCTACAATCATGTATAGTTTACTGATGTTAAAGCAAATTGACCTTATGTTTGATTATAATTGAGATAAAGCTT